>NC_080540.1:117123060-117398174 GCF_028640845.1 Ahaetulla prasina
TATTGGACATATAAAATAAACTGACTAATGTCTTGATTATTATTAGGGATGTACAAGTAACAGAAGAAGAGTTGGAAAATTTCTTGCACTGGATTTATAGAAGAGGCTTATTAAAATTTTGAATAATTTTGTGAACAGGAACAAAGAAAAATTGAAAAGAAATCAAGTTCTAGGACATTATTTGTAGGGACTAAAGATCAAGATTGTGAAAAGAAAGAGAAAGGAGTATAAGATTGTTTTATTTGATCAAGGTTAAAATAGATAAGTTGTTTCATGATCTTTTGCTGATCAGGAGTGAAACAACGAGACTTCAATGATTTGTTCATAAAGAGATGGGATATGGGAAGAAGAAATCATTTGTTGTATTTTAAGAGAAGGTGATAGATTATAGAAAATTTATTATAGAATAGAATAGAATAGAATAGAATTTTTATTGGCCAAGGAATTTGTCTTGGTGCATATGCTCTCAGTGTACATAAAAGAAAAGATACGTTCATCAAGGTACAACATTTACAACACAATTGATGGTCAATATATCAATATAAATCATAAGGATTGCCAGCAACAAAGTTACAGTCATACAGTCATAAGTGGAAAGAGATTGGTGATGGGAACTATGAGAAGATTAATAGTAGTGCAGATTTAGTAAATAGTTTGACAGTGTTGAAGGAATTATTTGTTTAGCAGAGTGATGGCCTTCGGGAAAAAACTGTTCTTGTATCTAGTTGTTCTGTTGTGCAGTGCTCTATAGCGTTGTTTTGAGGGTAGGAGTTGAAACAGTTTATGTCCTGGATTTGAGGGATCTGTAAATATTTTCACGGCCCTCTTCTTGATTCGTGCAGTATACAGGTCCTCAATGGAAGGCTGGTTGGTAGCAATTATTATTTTTCTGCAGTTCTAATTATCCTCTGAAGTCTGTGTCTTTCTTGTTGGGTTGCAGAACCGAACCAGACAGTTATACTTGTGATGAAGGGGGAAGTCATTTCTTTATATGTTTCTTTGTTTTCCCTTTACTGTATTCTTATTTTTGCTTTTGTATTTTGTATTTTTTCTACATTTTTATTTTTATTCTTTTCTTTTTTTAAAAATGTATTTGTTTTTGATCTTTGTAATTGTAATTTTTAATAAAATTACTATAAAAATAAAATGTGAGGAGTCTGAAGTAGCTTTTTTTTCTTTAACTTGACTGCAAGAATTAGTTAATCAGCTGGGAAGACCATCAAAGTATATAACAGGAACTATCAATGATATGGACCAGAAAGAAAAGTTACATACAGTAGTTAAGCAAAGTTAACAGTGACACTATGTGTTTGCTAATTAAAAACTTTTTACATTCTCCAATCTTGTCCAAAAAATATTTCAACAGAAATCCTGCAAACACACCTTTACCTATTTTTCTTATTGATTCAAACAGAAGAAATCTCAACGTTATCACTAAGGCATTGTTTTGAACTATGCCTTAAAATTTAACAGAAATGAGAGTGCAATTACTTATTAAAAATGTTAGCAGGATATAGTATTTTTTTCCTCATTTCCTCATTTTTTCCATCATCAGTACTTTTGAACCCATGATAGCAAATTTGAAATTTGTAATGGAAAATAGGGAAAATATTTTAAAATGGGATAGAAACTAAAAGATATGGCTAGGAATTCCAAACAATAATTTAAATGTACTGGACATAGCATAAATTTATATTTTAAGAAGCTGTGATCAGATTCATGTCATTTCTGTGACAAACAAGACACAAATAATGATGCATTAGGTAAATGGATACTTAATTGAAATGAGGATACCTTAGTAGAAAATCTAGAATGGGTAACACCCATTTATCATATAAAAGTTACACACAGGAAAGGAAACCACAGTTTGGAATAAAGTGGCTAAGTCAGCAAAGAAGTGAGGTAAGATGGTATACGCTCCTCTTTATTCAGACTATATGATGAATATATATTTTCAATCTGGATGGAAAGAAGATCAGCACAATTTTAAGATTGACAGAAGAAATATCAATAACTTGCACTGTCTTAATGACACTACTCTGATAGGTAAAATGCAAATGATCTGCAAGCTCTAGTAATGAAAGTCAAAGAAATGACTTATGAAAAACAATGATTAAATATAGACCAAACTAATGGGAGCAGGTGCAGTTGATAATGAAGATCCCGAATTGGTGGATAGCTTCTGCCTTTAGGATCAACCATCAACCAGTAGTCAAGTAACATGCTGCGGGATACAAATTGTATAGGCAATGGTTTTCCTTATGACATTGTCTGAGAAGGGAAGCTGGATTTGTGAAGAAGCAAGATTGAAAGCATATTGATGTTTTTGAATTTTTTGTTTTGGAAAAATTCATGAGGAAATCATGAATAGGCAAAAAAGCAAACATATCTATCACAGACCCAATCAATCCACTCTTCTCACTAAAAGCACAAATGATCATATTTTGGACACATTATAGAAAGAGTTCATTTATTTATTTATTAAATGTATAGGTTGCTATCCAAAGTAACTCTGGGTAACTTAGTAAAGGTAAAGGTTCCCCTTGCACATACGTGCTAGTCATTGCCGACTCTAGGGGGCGGTGCTCATCTCCGTTTCAAAACCTAAGAGCCAGCGCTGTTCGAAGACGTCTCCATGGTCATGTGGCCTGCATGACTCAACGCCAAAGGCGCATGGTAATGCTGTTACCTTCCCACCAAAGGTGGTCCCTATTTTTTCTACTTGCATTTTTACATGCTTTCGAAACTGCTAGGTTGGCAGAAGCTGGGACAACTTACAATGGGTAACTTACAATGTAATAAAAATATAAGAACAATTATAAATATAAAAATAATTTTAAAATGATAAGAATTAAATATGGATTAAAAACCAAAGGCTCAAGTGGAATGGGTGTTTTTTATGTCATTGCACCAACTCTCTCTAACCTAGATCATCTCCATTAGGATCGGAGTCAGTCAGCAGAGCTAGGTTGACAGCCCTTCTGGAAGGTCAGAAGGGTGGGACCAGATCTCAGCTCCGGGAGCAAGATGTTCCAAAGGACATGGCATTTCCTTGTAGACCCTGCCAACCAAAATTCCTTGGCTGAAAAATCCCCTTCTGCCAGAATAAGTGAGGCAGGTCAATTCCATTGAGACAAGACGATTCCTCATATATCCTGAACCTATGTCATAAAGACTTTTAAAGGTGACAACCAATAATTTGGAGCTAGAAGCAGATCCATAACCAGTGCAGCTCATGTAATAGTGGTACCATTATTACTTGTGCCACGTATTGTCCACAAGTTTTGAACCAGTTGTAGCTTTCTCATACTCTGCCATGTATTTCCATTGGGTAAGGAGGAAGGAAAAAATAGAACGACTAGTAATAAGGTGAATTGTATTAATTAGAGCGATAATGGCACACCATTGGAAGATTTAGAGTGAGGTTGGGGACAGATCATCTTGGAGAAGGTCTATTTATGTAGTTGTTAAAAGCTGACAATGATTCGCATAATCTGCATAATCAAAGCCAATCTACAGTATTTTTAAACGATAAATTCATTTATCAAAGGAAGCTTAAACTGATTCAGATTGGAAATCTGAGCTAACTAACTATAACTGAATGATTAATTGAAGGCATTTAATTTTTTAGGTTTACTTTTTTAGACATGCATAGTCTGCTTTTATTTTTCTGGGTTTAAACATGTACTTTTATAGACTTTTAAGATTATTTCTACCTTGGAAAATTATTGAATGCATTTGTAAATTATATAGAATATTTTTCCAAAATGAACTCTCTGTACTTTTTCAAAGTATTTTTGCTTCAAGTTTTGTTTTTAATATTTATTTATTTTATTTATTTATTTATTTTGTCACACATTATATATGAGTGTAAGCATGAAATAACTATACAATATATAAGTATATATATAAGTATGAGTATGTAATAATTAAATTAATTGAATATAAAGAAAGGAAACAATAGGACGGGAACGGTGTGCAGTGCCCCTTATAGACCTCTTAGGAATGGGGTGAGGTCAATAGTAGACAGTTTTTGGTTGAAGCTTTGGGGATTTTGGGAAGAGACCACAGAGTCAAGTAGTGTATTCCAGGCATTAACCACTCTGTTACAAAAGTCATATTTTCTGCAATCAAGATTGGAGCGGTTAACATTGCTTAAATCTATTGTGTGTTCGTGTATTGTTGCAATTGAAGCTGAAGTAGTCTTTGACAGGAAGGACATTGTAATAGATGATTCTATGAGTTAAACTCTAGTCATGTCGAAGATGGCGTAGTTCTAAATTTTCTAAACCCAGGATTTCAAGTCTGGTGGCATAAGCTATTTTGTTGTATTCAGAGGAGTGGAGAACTTTTCTTGTCAAATATTTCTGGACACGTTCAATTGTATTGATGTCAGAAATGTGGTATGGGTTCCAGACAGGCGAGCTGTATTCAAGAATTGGTCTAGCAAATGTTTTATATGCTCTGGTTAGTAGAGTAGTGTTTTTGGAGAAGAAGCTACGCAAGATTAGGTTTACAACCCTTAAAGCTTTTTTTGCGATGTAGTTGCAGTAGGCTTTGGCACTTAGATCTATAACATATAATATATAATATATTTATATATTTTATATATATATATATATATATATATATATATATATATATATATGTATGTATGTATGTATGTATGTATGTATATATGTGCAGGTTTTGGTATGTTCTGGTCTTTTCCCGTGTAAGATTGGAAGTATTTAGGCAACATTTCGATGAGATCTCACTCATCATCTTCAGGCTTTAGCTTTGTTCTTATGTGAGCAAAGTATGGATTTTAACTGCTGTTTCTTTATAAATACTGGTGGGGGGGTGTTTTTTGAATTGCAGGCCTAGCTGTTGCAAGCTGATTGGTTGGCTGTGTTGCTACATATTGATTGGTTAATGGAGTTTTTTGAATAGCTGGCCTAGCTATTTCAAGCTGATTGGTTGGCTGTGTTGCTAATTTGTTAATGGAGTTGATGGGGTTGATGACCCCACCCCGCCAATATTTATAGAGAAACACACCCCCACCAGTATTTATAGAGAAACAGCAGTTAAAATCCACACTATGCTCACATAAGAACATAGCCAAAGCCTGAAGATGATGAGTGAGATCTCACCGAAACGTTGCCTAAATACTTCCAATCTTACACGGGAAAAGACCCGAACATACCAAAACCTGCATACATATACCCGTGAAAACCTACGAATATATATATATATAATTTATTTATATATTATATATTATTATTTATTTATATTTATATATTTATATTATATATTTATATATTAATAGATCTATAATATATTTCATAATATATGAAATCCCACCCGTTAAGTATCAATTGGCCTATAATGCTTGTTTGTTACTATCCAAAATAGCTCCCTGTGAGGAAATCTAGCACTAAAGACACCCTCAGATTAAGAATAAATTCTGATGAATGTAGGCCTTTTAATAAAAAGCAGGGGCGGGGGAATAGTACAGCATTACAAGAGCAGGTTTGTGTGATTTCTTCACAAAAGCATGCACTAATGGGAATCATGAGTGCCAGGAAAAAATAAAGATGTCTACTTGCTCAAATTCTCATTTGCCTTGCTTGAGTTATTTTGTTGACTGTTAACCAAGCATATGCTGACTCCATACAATATATTGTTTTTAGATTAGTGCTCATGAAAAGTTGATGTGTTCCATGGTCTCAGGAAAAAATATATAGATTATGGTGCCAGTGTGAATCTAAAATACACCTCAATCTTATTTTACATTTCCTTTGGAAATCACCTATCAGTAGTAATATCTTCAATTTCAAAATAAAATCACACCATTTTTTAGTGGAATTATATTTTCTTCTAACGGATTTAAAGCTTTAAATTCAATCTATCCACCGTAATAGATATTTCACTTACTACTAACAGAATACAGATTTGGAAGTGACTTTGGAGGTCTTCTAATCCAACCTCCTGCTCAAGCAGGAAACCCTACACCAGGGGTGTCCAAACTTGGTCCCTTTAAGACTTGTGGACTTCAACTCCCAGAGTCCCTCAGCCAGCAAAGCTGGCTGAGGAACTCTGGGAGTTGAAGTCCACAAGTCTTAAAGGGACCAAGTTTGGACACCCCTGCCCTACACCATTTCAGACAAATGGTTGTCCAGTCTCTCCTTGAAAGCCTCCAGTGATGGAGCACCCACAACTTCTGGAGGCAAGTCGTTCCACTGATTAATTGTTCCAACTTATCCTACTGTATAGCAGTTCTGTACTTTTCTGTAGTTAAAAGATGCAAACTGCTGTATATGCACACTCAGATTCTGATCTATAGTCAGTGAAACTTTTAATTATGCAGAGTGCAGCATGTTGAAGAGGCCTAGTCAAGGACTATTTAGCACTCATTACAAGTGACAGATCATGCCTGGAAACTTCTGAGTCAAAGCTGATAGGAAGGACAGTTACTGCTTGGTTTGCAAAAAAACCTAGACTGAGTCACAGAAGGGTCAACTTTCCAAAATGAGATCAGGCACATCACTAAATATTCTAGATTATTTTGAGTCCCCACTTACTGTTTTATTTTTTTTAAAGGTATATGCAATAAAATATGACTGAGATAACAAATAGACTCATACGATGAAATTAAGCATGAAATTTTAGATGAGAACAAAAAGAGCCTTAAAAATGAAGATAACTGTGGGCAAATCCTGTATCAGGTAAGAAAATATAGCCATATAAACAGGAAAAAAATGCAACAATTGCATTCTATGTCTTATGTAGATAGAGAAACAACTATGTACATTAATTGAATCAAACAATGGCAAGGTCAATTATTATTAGCTGAAGCCAAAGGGAAAAATGCCAGTTAATGAGGTAGACAGAGCCATGTTCACCTTCACTGCTATGAAACTGGCAAAATTCTAATCAGAACCTATACTATATTTTGACTTGTAACAAGGACAAATTCTACCTACAAATTTCAAAAACATTTATTTATTTATTTATTCATTTATTTATTTATTCGAATTTTTATACCGCCCTATCTCCCGAAGGACTCAGGGCGGTTCACAGCCAGATAAAATTATGCAAATAATACAGGTAAAAACAACAATTTAAAAACTTATTAATTAGGCCGAATTAAAAATATCACTAGAATAAAATAATATAAAACCCCATTAAAAACTAAATTTAAAAACTAAAACCCTAGGCTAGCCCTGCGCAAATAAATAGATGTGTCTTAAGCTCGCGGCGGAAGGTTCGGAGGTCAGGAAGTTGACGAAGCCTTGGGTGAAGCTCATTCCAGAGGGTGGGAGCCCCCACAGAGAAAGCCTTCCTCTGGGTGTTGCCAGTCGGCACTGCCTGGCAGATGGCACCCTAAGGAGTCCCTCTCTGTGAGAGCATACGGGTCGGTGGGAGGCGATCGGTGGCAGTAGGCGGTCCCGTAAATAACCCGGAGCGCTTTAAAGATGGTAACCAAGACCTTGAAGCACACCCGAAAGGCCACAGGTAGCCAGTGCAGTCTGCGCAGGAGTGGTGTAACATGGGAGCCACGAGGGGCTCCCTCTATCACCCGCGCAGCTGCATTCTGAACCAACTGAAGCCTCCGGATGCCCTTCAAGGGTAGCCCCAAGAGAGCGTTGCAGTAATCCAAGCGAGATGTCATGAGCGCATGAGTGACCGTGCATAAGGCATCCCGGTCTAGGAAGGGGTGCAACTGGCGAACCAGGTGAACCTGGTAAAAAGCTCTCCTGGAGACGGCCGTCAAATGATCTTCAAAAGACAGCCATCCATCCAGGAGAACGCCCAAGTTGCGCACCCTTTCCATCGGGGCCAATAACTCGCCCCCAACAGTCAGCCGCGGATGTGACTGACTGTACCGGGGTGCCGGCATCCACAGCCACTCCATCTTGGAGGGATTGAGCTTGAGCCTGTTTCTCCCCATCCAGACCCGTACGGCTTCCAGACACCGGGACAGCACTTTGACGGCTTCGTTGGGGTGGCCCGGGGTGGAAAAGTACAGCTGAGTGTCATCCGCGTACAGATGGTACCTCACCCCAAAGCCACTGATGATCTCACCCAGCGGCTTTATATAGATGTTGAACAGGAGGGGCGAGAGAATCGACCCCTGTGGCACCCCACAAGTGAGGTGCCTCGGGGCTGACCTCTGCCCCCCTGCCAACACCGTCTGCGACCGATCAGAGATAGGAGGCGAACCACCGATAAATGTTGCCTCCCATTCCCAATCCCTCCAATCGGTGCAGCAGGATACCATGGTCAATGGTATCAAAAGCCGCTGAGAGGTCTAATAGGACCAGGGCAGAGGAATAACCCCTATCCCTGGCCCTCCAGAGATCATCAACCAACGCGACCAAAGCCGTCTCCGTGCTGTATCCGGGCCGAAAGCCGGACTGGAACGGGTCTAGATAGACAGTTTCATCCAGGTACCAGGGAAGCTGACATGCCACCACACTCTCTACAACCTTCGCCACAAAGCGAAGGTTGGAGACCGGACGATAATTACCTAACACAGCCGGGTCCAGGGAAGGCTTCTTGAGGAGGGGTCTCACTACTGCCTCTTTCAAGGTGGCAGGGATGACCCCCTCCAACCAAGAAGCATTTATAATCCCCCGGAGCCAGCCTCGTGTCACTTCCTGTGTGGCCAGCACCAACCAGGAAGGGCACGGGTCCAGTAAACATGTGGTGGCATTCAACCTCCCCAGCAACCTGTCCATGTCCTCGGGAGCCACAGGATCAAATCCATCCCAAACAGTCTCAACAAGACGGGTCTCCGACATCTCACCTGGATCCACCCAACTTTGATCCAAACCATCCCGAAGCTGAGCAATTTTGTCGTATAGATAACCACTAAACTCCTTGGCACGCCCTTGTAACGGGTCATCCCGCATCCCCTGTTGAAGAAGGGAGCGGGTCACACGAAACAGGGTGGCCAGGCGGTTATCTGCCGACGCAATGAGGGAGGAGATGTAAAAACGCCTCGCTTCCCTCATTGCCACTAGGTAGGTCCTACTAAAGGACCTAACTAGTGTCCGATCAGCTTCTGAACGGCTAGATCTCCAGGCACTCTCTAGGCGTCTTCTCCGGCATTTCATCTCCCTCAGCTCCTCAGAAAACCAAGGAGCTGGTTGAGACCTACGCCGGGTCAGAGGCCGCAAAGGCACGACACAATCAAGAGCCCCAGCCGCGGCCAGTTCCCAAGCCGCGACTAGTTCTTCAGCCGTGCCATGGGCAAGATCCTCAGGGAATGGCCCAAGCTCCGTCAGGAACCTCTCTGGGTACATCAGGCGCCTGGGACGGAACCACCGTATTGGTCCCATCTCCCTGCGATGGTGAGTGGCAGTCTGAAAGTCCAGGCGGAGGAGAGAGTGATCTGACCATGACAACGGCTCAATGACTACGTCTCCCAAAACCAGATCACTCATCCACTGTCCAGAGATGAAAATCAAATCCAGTGTGCCTCCCCCAATGTGCGTAGGGCCATCCACTACTTGCGTCAGGTCCAAGGCGTCATGGAAGCCATGAACTCCCGAGCCGATGTTGATGACATCCCGGTAGATGGCAGGTTAAAGTCCCCTATGACCATAAGTCTAGGGGTCTCAACCGCCACCCCAGCAAGCACCTCCAACAGCTCAGGCAGGGCTGTGGTCACGCAGCAAGGAGCCAGGTACGTGACTAACAAGCCCAACTGACACCTATGGCCCCACTTCACAAAGAGGGATTCACAACCGGCAATCTGAGGAACAGTGGTCTCCCTCGGCTCTAGACTCTCCTTTATGACAACCGCCACCCCCCACCCCTACCTTGGGCCCTCGGTTGATGGAATGCCCGGAAACCCAGTGGGCACATTTCTCCAAGGGGCACCCCCCCTTCTGTGCCCAGCCAGGTCTCTGTAATGCCCATAAGGTCCGCGGAGCCCCCCTGTATAAGATCGCAAATAAGGGGGGCTTTGTTCACCACGGACCGAGCACTGCATAACATCAACCGAAGGCCCAAGCTCTGAGGATCCTGACCATCCGGGGAACAGGAGAGGTCTGAGGGGTCGGAGCGCATGATCGCTTTCAAACATCGAGCACGCGCTCCCGAGAATCGATACCTGCCCCTCCCACTTACCGTCTCAATACAACCACCCTCACGAATAGGAACATAGTCCTCCCCTCTGACCTCTGAACCTAATAAAAAGCCGCCGCGAGCACACGTAGGGACTAGCCCCCCACCCGATGGGTTACCCCCATTACCCGACCTTACTCTCCCACCCCTTAAAAATTCCCTATCTAAAAAACCCCACAGGTTCTTTTTTTTCGCATGCCACCTCTGTGGGTCCCAAAACCCGTCATGGAGGCCGGCCCTCGATAATGTGGAGGGCCATTCCTGCGAGGCGGGGGCACCTCGCAGGTGCAAGAGTTCACAAGAAGAGTAGCGCACGGCAATTGAAGATAAAATCGGCAATAAGGGGGCTCCATCTCCGAATGGCAAGAGTGATGATAAATGGTGGTAGTCCAGAATGATGGTAGTCCCAAATAAGGGCAGGCATAGAGTAGAAAACAAAGGACAGTCCAGATGGAGTGCCTAGTTTATCGCCTTTTTGTTCATTCATAGATAATCATCAGAGGAATTGAAACTTCAAACAGTACTAATTTTATGGACTTGGCCTGGGCTCTAGTACAGAAAACAAACCAACATTTTCAACCTCATGCCATAATACATACTTTTACAACCACAGCCTACAAACAACTCATATATACATTGATTAAGCAGGTAACAGTTCATTTGTAGATATTTGTCTATAAAATCATACAGCACATATTATATCCAATGCATTAGGGTATTTAACGTCTATTACTACACTAATAAGCAAATTCTAACTATGCTGCATAAACCAAATTCTTAGAAACATTTATTCATCATACCAGTATTAAAGAATGCTTTACATTTGTTAAATATGAGATTACATTTATTGGGAAGCTATTCATAAAAGTTTATTTGGAATCAAAGAGGATCTTTACTTGAGCCCAGTAAGTTTTGATCAGAGGAAAAGAATTATTGTTTAGAGCCTGAGTATAACTGCAACAAATAAGGGCATGGAATTAAATATGGGGCTTCTACTGATGACATTAAAGGGAGTGTAAATAAATTTCATTTGTTTTCCTAATAAATTTTAAGTTTATAAAAGAGGGAGGCATACATTTAGCTTCTACTGAGGTCAGCAACTTATGACTCTAAGAACATATGTGTCTCTTGACCTAATTGCAAATATTTGGTGATCTAATTTCAAATGCACTTTGGAAGCAATAAATTCAGAATGCTTAGACCTTTCTTTCCATTCAAGAATCATAGAATTGGAATGGGCCACAGAAGAAATTCAATCCCACCCATTGCTCAGTGCAGCATCTATGACAGGTGAGCATCCAGAATTAGTGAAGGAGAATTTATTACATAATGAGATAGCCTATTCTGATATTCAGATAGTTTCTGTATTAAGGCTTACAGGTCATACAGTCAGGAAGTTTTTCCTGATGTGTAGCCTTGAGTTCCTTGTTGTTTTAATCCATTGGTTCTGGTCCTATGGTTTGGGGCAATGTAGAGAAGTATATTCTCTCTTTGAAGACTGGTTCCCTTTGGTCATATTTTGTATAGGATAAACTTACCCAGGTACTTTAAACATTCCTGCTAGGGTTTGATTTCCAGACTCTTCACCATCTTGATAGTCCACCTCTGAACTTGCTCCAGTTTGTTATTCTCCTTTTTGGACTGTGGTGACCTGAACTGAACAATGGTACTCCAAACAGATGGATCAATTACTACCTCAGCAACTTAGGGGACAAGAGGAAAAAAACAAGAGAAAGGAGTATGGAAAGATTCAATTTTGGTTTGGGGTTACCCACCACTTGTTCCAGTTTTGCTTGCTTCAATATTGTCATGTGGTCTGAACAGATTCTTTTGAGGAAATGCAACTTTTGAAAGAAAAAGTTACAAGGGAAGTTGTTTTGGAGTTGGGTAAGACTTATATGCATCTCTTCTTTTTTAGAAACTAAGAAAGAACAACATGATATAGTCATACTCACCTTTTTACAGCTTCTTCCTCAAAAAATATCCAAACTGCACCCCACTTCTACCCTTAAAGTAGTATAAATCACAAATCGCTACTAGTTGCCAAGTTTATGAAGGTTCTTAGAGAAATTCCCCAGGAGTCAAAAATTCCATGGTTTTCTGGCTCCAGAAAACGGCAAGAGCATTCATTATGCACAGCATAAAAACACAGATAGTTAATAGAGATGTAGTATCTTTGTAGGCCTTTGGAAAGAGGCAATCACTGAACTCAAACATCATGATGTTTGAGTTCAATGATTGCCTCTTTCCAAAGGGACCCCAACATGTGGTTTATCTGGTTTGGTCTAAGTTCACTGTGAGAATCTAGTAATTGTTATTCAACAAGCCTTGGTTAAGAAACATGTTATGACAAAAACCTAGCCATTGTGGTTTGTAAACTATTGCTGATGACTTGCCCTAGCAGATGGATGCAGCTAATGTTTTATTCAATGAGCTACAGTTAAGAAAACCATGATTTCTCACAATGTGTGAACTAATCCAGTATGTGGTTTGTAAAAGGATGGGAGCAACTAGAAGTCATAGATTTAACTCATTTTCTATCTGGTAATAGTGGCACAAGCAACTAAAATTCTTATCACTCTTCCTCTCGTTTATGAATGGAAGATCCAAACTTAAAATATGTGGCACAAAAAAGACTTTTGTCCCACTTGCTACTCGTACTTCACTTGCATCTGCTGATGCAATGCTGTAATTTTTTTCTAAATTTGGAGAATTTCCGTAATGGAATACTAACCAATGTGTCTAAGCTGTTATCAGAGTGACAGATATTCATATTACCCAAACCAATCAAAGAATCTGCTGGATGAGGATGAAGAAAGCTATGAATCAAGTTATCTGGATTGACATAACACTGTAGAATACTAAACCTACCTAACATAAAACATGCAAAAATTCAGGGTAGAATGTTGGCTCATTTACTGCCAAAATTACATATAGATTATTGACAAGGCAGAACACAGAATAAACATGCTTGGCAGGTAACAGACAACTATTTTTGTACTTCTAATCAGTCTTCCCATCTCCTCCATTACCAACTTTTACTCCCTGTTGGAATATAAAATTCAAAAGCTAAATATGAGTCCATGTCTCTGTGATTAGTAATTAGATGAAGATCATCAGTTGGAAGCTGGGGACCTAAGGGAGAATTCAATACTTGCTTCAGTCATGTTTATTAAACTCCTACAATTTTTTTTCTCCTCCTATCATCCTTAAACTAGAAAAGGATGCATACAACTTCCCCAACTTTACATTCATACTAAATTCCAGACATAACACTAAGTCTAATATGATTTGCTTTATTTTGGTTCAGTACAAACCCAGTTACTGTTATTGATTTATTAAATTATAATTAAACGAACATTGGTTTACTGTGTTGTGTGACTTTCGGGAGGAAGAGAAAGAACAATACTTCTCAAAACAAGAAGTCATGCAGTGCTTGGGCAGGTTCAACATTCCTCAGATATTATTTCCATAATACTATCTTATTGCTTCCTATAGAAATGAAAATCAGTTTTTAATGTCTGAGGCTACATTTACATCTATTGGTCTGACTCCTCAAATTTATGTAAGGTATACTTTATTTAAATTGTTCTAAGAATATATTGAAAATCGTTCAGATATGAAACAGCAAATCTATATTTCATACTTTATTTGCATAGCCTTCTTCTAACTCATTTTTCTAACCATTTTGGAGTACTGTTGCAACTAGTTTTACTAGATAATTACTCCGAGAAGGAATCTGGGACAAGTTAAATGACTAATTTACTAAATCTCAAAGGCCAAGTGATATTGTTACAAAAATAATCAGTCATATAGGTTATGTCTTTTTTTACCATTCGATTAGAAATGGAGAGAAGCCTACATTTCAGGTGGACTGTATCTGGCATTCACGTTTGACCTCTCTGGTAAAAATAATGAAATGTTGTGAAGGTATGTAAGAAAAGAACATTGAAATATCAAAGTAACACTGGGGAAAAGAAGGTGTTCAGGAGAATGCTGGGAATTGAAGCATTTTATACATTTAAACTCTGTGAAACCCATCTGCCCACCAAGATTTAACATGGCCACTGACTATAGCATTTTATTGTATGAGCAGTATTATAAATCTTTGAGTTATTTATTCTTGTTGAACTATTGCAGAAATTTCATTTTTGGCATCTATAGGTGAAATAGAAAAAAATACCTAGAAATCTTATTATTTGCAGTCAGTATTAATACTACTATCCTAAATTGACTATCTAGCTTCTTCTATTCCTATCACATTATTATTATTATTATTATTATTATTATTATTATTATTATTATTATTATTATTATTATTATTATTATTATTATTATTATTATCTTTATTATCTTTATTATCTTTATTATCTTTATTCATTAAACAAGAAACTCAGTCAACTGAACATTCAAAAAGGCATCATCATCATCATCATTATTATTTACATTTTACATTTAGAAAGAAAATTCTAACTATATAATTTGTGACTGAACTGAGATTACAACTTGTGTAAATCCCAGCACTCCATTCACAGGATCAACTTGATTGTGATTACTTCCCATCTCTCAAATTTTATTGCCTCATCTTACCAAAACACAAAAATATTTTTTTATCTCCATGAGAAACAATACACACAAATAACTTGAAACTTCAAAAGATTCTTAGATTCTATGAATAATTACAATGAATGAAATTCAATAGATTTTCCACCCATTTGCTTATATTTCTATCTCAATCAGTGTTTGCAGCATTTTATTAACTTTAAAGACACGCTCAATAATCTCTTTTTTCTAAGGTGATGAGCTAACTCAACCATGTGCATTTTTAAAAAATGTACAAAACCTTTTATACTATAAGAAACTAAAATCTGATTATTATTACACTTGTATTTACACCATTAATTTAGAAATGTGTTCTAGTATCACCTTTCTGACAACAAAACTGCACACAATCCTTTCATTAAAAATACAAAATAAGTTGTAGCAAAACACAAGAATATTTTTGCCATAGACATGCAACATTGCTATATCATTATATGGTATCTCCCTAAAATTAGTGCCTTACATTTCAATCTGCACAAAAGAACACTGAAAATTACTGTTAATATTGCATCAGAGAATAAAAACAATATTTTACACCTAAGCATTAATAGACATTAAGTTTTTTTTCATCAGGATAAACTAGGTTTAAAGTACATGCAAACCTCGAGAACATCCACAAAAATAACATAATTTATATATTACAGCCGCATATTGTTCTTTGTCAACATACAAAATAGTTATAGGAATTAAAGAAAATAAAGTATTTACATACCGACTTGGAGTGATGAATCTGGCTTTTTCTTCCATATCAGAGGAAACAAATAGTCTGAAAACACCCCCTCCCGCAATTAGCAATGCTCATCAATCTCTCCCCACCTACAAAAATATTAATTATCTTCTTGTATCTCAAGTGCTCAGTCACCTGCTCCTGGATTACATGCATATTAATAACATGGAACACTTCTTGGCAGCCCTGTAGAACAATTGGGGGAGGGGAAAACCCATTTAGCTACTCATTTCTCACCACGTGTCTCTTCTAAAGATTTTTAGGCTGATTCCTGATCCATACTATTTGACAATTTTCTGTGCAATAAACTAGAAATAGTGTTGGAGAGTCCTACTCCCCATATCATATCATAACATATATTTGGCAACCATACTAACTACTGATTGCCCATGAAGGTCCTAGGCCTACAAAGTCCTTTTATCCTAAGAAGGGGAAACTGGGGCAGCCTCTAAAACTCCAAACTATGGGAAAGAAATAAAAAGGTAATGCTACCTGTCCGGTCTCCCCTCCCCTCCCCATTGCACCATCTCCACCCTTTTGGAAAAAGAACTATTTTGCATTAGTAGTTTTTAACAGGTTTCAAAGGTAAAGCAGAGGGAGAGAAGGATATAAAGTATCCGATGCTTGGATTAGTGAGAAGCTCAGAATCTCTTCATAGGGAGAGATTTCAGAGAAACAGACACATAAAACGATGTACACATTAAAAAGTGATATTGCAAGCAGAAAGACATGTGGACAAAAGAAAAAGCATCTCCCAATAAAGCATTACACCTCTTGGGAGCAGAAAAGGGATGCATTCAGCAATACAGCTGACAGCATCAGTTAAATAAATCTGGTTGGAAAAAAGCGCCTTGGCAGAAACAGGTTGATGAGAGAGGAAAGGCACCCAAAAGTGATACCGATGTGAGAAATGGATGATATGGACATGCAGGGGTTGAACAGGAATGCTTGGGGTGGAGGATGTGCTAGTGGGACTTCATGCAGAGGCAGGATCAAGCATGCAGGACAGTGTTTGCTATTGCCCTTTCTCAAGTGTAAGTAATTACTGCGGCCTAAGTATTGGTACTGAACAGCTTCCCTCCCCCCCCCATAGAAAGGATATGGCCATTCGGTGATCTTTTTGGCGTATTTCCTCACCACGTTGTCTTCGCTGAAGAGGAAGAGGGAGCGGTTGAGAGTCAGACAGTTCTGCCGAACAGGAATGGGGTTGTAGAGTGCCATGGTACGGGCTCGCTGGGCCATCGACTGTTTATATATCCTCTGGGCCCCTGGGGGACCACCTTGCCGAACGCCCCCAGCACCCCGGCCACCTCCGCCGCCTGCTGTTCCAGCGCCAGCTCCCCCTGAACCTCCTGCCCCATAGCGGGCTGGCACCTCATCTCCAAACCGAGCCATCCTGCAAAGAGCAAAGGGCCGGGGGTTATGCTGCTGAGGATGTTGCTGGAGAGAAGAAGCTCATCGCATCCCATCGGCTGCTGTCGATGCTGCTGGGGAGCTTGCAGCAGAGGGAGGGGGCACTCAGGCAGGAGCACAGCCAAGGAAAGCAGCAGAGGTCCTGGACATGGTCACTCACACCTCCCTATGTAGAATGGAAATGATGTACAAATTCTCTCCACCTCTACCTAAATGACTGCAACTGGGGAGGGGGGGACACACCCCAAGAAGAAGAAAAAATAACTCCAAATAGTAGATTGCAGTTAACAGGGAAAAATGCAGCAAACTGCTCCTAAAACAAATTGCAATGAAAAAAGATTCGATGCACCCTCAATTAAAAATATTTCAATTAAAAAAAGACATTGCCTTTGGGAGGTGAAAAGGGGGGAGGATGACAAATTAAATCAGTGACAGCAGTACCTCTATCCTACCAAGGAAGGAAAAATACAATTAAAGAAAATGAATGCACCAATTCCTCACTCCTACTTCTATATTCAAAGCCCGAGGGGAAATAAATTGAAATAAAAATAAAAAGACACCATCAAAATTAGCCTCACATCGACTCAGTGCTTCAGTTCAATTTAATGAGAAAAATGCAGGCTTCCTTTATACTGAGCAGGTTGGCAAATATCTGTCCTCACAAAAAGGAAAAAAAGATATAAAATATTTCTATCAGATTTACGATATCACTGTACTTGCCTTTCCATCTCACAAAACAATGCACTGTAAAAAAAAACCAATAATTGTTCAAAAAAAGAAAGGCAAAAATAACTTACAAATATACACACCAAAAAAAAAAATCAAAACAAAACAAAAATCCTAAAACCAAAATAAAAGCACCCCCCCACCCCAAGGTTTGTTTTCACTTTAGCTCCATCCTGCTATCTTCAGCACTGTCCAAGATCTGAAGGTGAAAGGGGTTTGGGCTCCCTTTAAGCTGCTGAAGCTGTAGGATATTCCTCCCCCCTTGCTATCCAGCGGTCTCTGCTTTCTCTTTTTTTCACCCGGTGTGACTGCGTGTATAATTTTCTCTGTGTGTCAGTTTTGCTTCATCTTGGAGCTGAATGCAGCAAAGAAATCCTGTAAAATCCAAAAATGAAAGAGACAAGAGAAGTAGTTTCCATCCACCATCTACTCATAAGGGTTCCCTGGTTGCTGCAATGTCTAGTATTTTTTCTGCCTGTATTCTTCTTCTCCTTCTTCCTCTTCCTCCTCCTCTTCTTCCTCCTCCTCCTCCTCCTCGATAAGCTAAAATAAGACTGGTGCTACGGAGGCAGGCAGGCAAGCAGGCAGGCAGAGAAATGGAAAAAAAAAAAGAAAAGGTCTGATTCACTGGCAGGTTCAGCTCTAATGTGCAGCAGTGGATCGATTTAATGCAAGCACAGAGCATCCCAAAGCCTCAGCCAGGCTTGGCACATGATGGTCTGGAACCAATAGCAGGGGCTATAGCCAAACCAAACCCATCTCAATTTATACAAGGAGAGAAACACACACACACACACACACACACACACACACACACACACACACACACACAGTATGAACATCCTGCATACAAATGATATTTCTCGACAATCTATATCATAGCATATTAGACTGATGTCAGCTTTCTGCTTAAGCTCAATTTTTCCATTGGAATGTAGATACCTGAATATTGTATGTACCTTTTCCCCCAAAGACAGGCTTGTTTTCATTTAAAAAGGTCAGAATAGGATTGTTATGTTTATACCAGATTTGTGTAGCTATTGTCTATGCATGCTTGTAAGGCAAATAAAGTTAGCAAGAGGAGTGAGAGGAGAATGCTACAATTGTAGTGTTTCAGGACAATATTGGAGACTACACAAGCCACGACCTGTTGGGTCATCATTTCAGAAATATTTGCCTACTTAAACTGAGAACAAAATGACCAAGGCAGGGAAAACAGCAGTGGGAATAGAAGACCCCTCGGACTTCCTGTTAGCTTCCCCACTGATATTTCTTGGAGGAACTTGGCAGGGAGCACTGCAAATGACAATCACGTGACTGCAGCTGCACTGAAGCAGCCACAACTTTGCCAAATTACAATCCCATAGGAGTAATGGTCCTGGAATTTCGATGCATTCTTTAAGCTAACCCATTTGAGGTACATTGATTAAAAAACTGTTGCCCCATGATGCATCATTTTGCCCTATTGAAGGTTACAAACAGACGAACACTGAGAGTTTTAAACATATGTGTGTGTGTATCTGTGTGTCTTTGTGAATATATACACACACACAGCATGCTAATAGAATGACAATCTACAAGGTAGTATAATTTTTATGAGTCTAAATGTCCTTACAAAAGTTAATGTAAAAAAAGATGGCCACCTCCTAAGGCGAAAGTATGGGAATATAAATGGATTATGTGTGCAACAGATTTCATAAACTGTAGTGGGCAAAATGCTGAGATGCCCAAGCAAATAACAGATGTGACAATCACCAGCAGCAGCAGCGTCTAAGTATTTTTCCTGCAGGTGCAGAGTCCACTTTTCAGGTAAACAAGCGCCATTTTGCATAATAAAATGCAGCATCCAGGTCCAGATGGGCATTTTTCATGTCCACATTTATTGTATCTTGCCATTTTTGCTTCAGCCTTCCATGCGGGTGGTTGCCATCTAAATTAAATTGGAAGCAATGTAGGCAATGGTGTAGGGTGCTGCTCATAGAACATGACCATATCACTGTAGACATTTCTCCCCTATTTTCTTTGATAGTGGCATAGTGTCCATTTGCTTCTGAACTGTGTCCTTGCTAATATGGTCAAGGAGAGAAACACCTAATGATCAATGAAGCATGTGCATCTGCATGGCGTGTAAAGTGTGCTCAATGCATTTGATGACTGGCCAGCACTCATCACTATATAGAGCTGCTAGGCACACCATTCTTTGACATATCTTCGATTTTAGATGGACTGGCATGCATCCATCATAGAGCACACCAGTGATCTCCCACTGTAACCATGCTTTGTTCACTCTTGCATGCAGTCTTCGTCTTTCAAGCTGCCATCACTTTCTAGATGTGACAATTAAATGTATTAAAATTGGTGTCCCAGTATCATCTTTCATACAAAAATAAAAATACCAATTAATTCTACCTGCTAGATTCTGAGCCCAGTTCTGTATGTGTAAATCATCATTAGCACTATTGTGGACTCCATGGTTAGTTATCCTGAAAATGATCTTACAAAATTACATTACACAGGTAGCAAATGAATAAATTCAGCAAATCTGAGTTCATAAACATGTTGCCTTAAATATTAGGCTATCATCTATATGTCATCACAAATGTTTTATTTCACAGATATGTGATATTAAGGAAAAAGCCTGTGGAGTTGAGCCACAGCACTCAGATAGCTCAATGCTTGGCCTTAATTTTACAGGGAATAATTTAATGGTGTCTATTCAATAGATAGTTCCATTGTTACCTTTAACATATAGCTATTTTTAAGTAATCTGCTCGATGCCTACTTTCTCTACTCTCTTACTACTTTGTCACATTGATATGTTTCATCATATGGTTTTGTCTTCTATAGCACATTTTTCTGGTAGCTACAACAGCACAATGCTATTTGTTATAGCATGGCAAAGACACCACCCAGAATTTTCCTATTAGTAGTCCCATAAGAAAAAGATTTTAGTTAAAATATAATCAAGGAAGGTTTTTGTAGAATCAGAACAAATGCTGAGCATTTTTATTGCTGTATATAGTGATGGGGCCACCAGATTTTCTGATTGCATAAGGTTGAGCAAAGCGAGATCTACAGATCTACAGATCTACCCCAAGGCTCTGTTTTAGGCCCAGTACTCTTCAACATCTTCATCAATGACTTGGACGAGGGGACAGATGGGGAACTCATCAAATTTGCAGATGACACCAAGCTGGCAGGAATAGCCAACATTCCAGAAGATAGGCTCAAGTTACAGAAAGATCTTGACAGACTTGAACATTGGGCGCTATCTAACAAAATGAAATTCAACAGTGAAAAAAGTAAGGTTCTACATTTAGGCAAAAAAACCAAAATGCACCAGTACCGTATATGTGGTACCTTGCTCAATAGTAGTAACTGTGAGAGGGATCTTGGAGTCCTAGTGGATAACCATTTAGATATGAGCCAGCAGTGTGCAGCAGCTGTTAAAAAAGCCAACACAGTTCTGGGCTGCATAAACAGAGGGATAGAATCAAGATCACGTGAAGTGTTAATACCACGTTATAATGCCTTGGTAAGGCCACACTTGGAATATTGCATCCAGTTTTGGTCGCCACGATGTAAAAAAGATGTTGAGACTCTAGAAAGAGTGCAGAGAAGAGCAACAAAGATGATTAGGGGACTGGAGGCTAAAACATATGAAGAACGATTGCAGGAACTGGGTATGTCTAGTTTAATGAAAAGAAGGACTAGGGGAGACATGATAGCTGTGTTCCAATATCTCAGGGGTTGCCACAAAGAAGAGGGAGTCGGGCTGTTCTCCAAAGCACCTGAGGGTAGAACAAGAAGCAATGGGTGGAAACTGATCAAGGAAAGAAGCAACTTAGAACTAAGGAGAAATTTCCTGACAGTTAGAACAATTAATAAGTGGAATGACTTGCCTGCAGAAGTTGTGAATGCTCCAACACTAGAAATTTTTAAGAAAATGTTGGATAACCATCTGTCTGAGATGATGTAGGGTTTCCTGCCTGGGCAGGGGGTTGGACTAGAAGGCCTCCAAGGTCCCTTCCAACTCTGTTATATTATATTACAGTGTTAAAGTGCTGTCTGCTATATGATGTGGACTGTGACAGAATCAAAGGTACTAGGTATCGCAATTGTAATTATAAGTCTCAATTTTCCGCCCACCCCACCCCCATCCCCTCTCCCTCTCTCTTCCTTCTCCATTTTCTACCATAGATTTATCATATTGAGAAACCAACATAATAGTCAAGGTGTCTTTTCGTAAACAAACAAGAAAAAGGAAGTAAAAGGAAGGAAGGAAGGAAGGAAGGAAGGAAGGAAGGAAGGAAGGAAGGAAGGAAGGAAGGAAGGAAGGAAGGAAGGAAGGAAGGAAGGACTCAGAGGAAAAGGAAGGGTGGGAGGGACTCCAGTATACCAAACTAACCAAAGAAACCTTATGTTCAGTGAGTATATGACAAGGATTCTGAGTTTCTTTCTACAACCCATCTTTACAAGTAGAATTCACACTGCAAAAATCCCTAATCACAGATAAAAATATGATAAAAAGATCAATGCCAGTTAATTTCTATAGTAATGCCTTTAAAACTACTGAAGGACCCAAAACCAGAATGGCAAATCTCAGAGTGGGTCATAGCCAACCAGATTTTTTTATCAGATCCATATCTCATCTACTACCAAATTTTGGGAAAGCCAGCCCTTATACACAGACCTAGTTTTTACCATCAATTTCTGAAGGCCACAATCACCCTAGAAACTTTCTTGCTGGCAAAGCAAAATGTTAGTTTTTAACACCATGCTTATTTACAAGAATGCTCTGGGCAATAATGTTATTCCTTTTACCAGGGCTGTCAAACTCGTAGCCTGTGGGCCGGATGCGTCCCGCATAGGCCACGCCTCATGCCCAGTTTAGGAAAGGGGGAAAAAGTCGCGATATGACACGTGACACTGTTGTGACAACATGGTTTTGATACCCCTTGCCTTATACTGTGTTTGAAATTGTAACATTTTACAAAAGGTAGATTATCTTTTAACTGGAGTTTTATTATTTGATTTTAATAACTTAATTTTAATTGTTAGCCAAAATTTAATCAGATTTTTATAGTGTTTTTAATTTATCTATATATATTGTATGAATTCTGTTTTACGTTGGCTGTGAACCGCCCTGAGTCCTTCGGGAGAAGGGCGGTATAGAAATTTAATAAATGAAATGAAATGAAATGAAATCTTGGGAAAGTAAAATAGTTATATATTCCATTTTTTCTTTTATATCCTAGCTTCTTTTGGGATGTACTCCAGAAGACTAAAAGTTTCCTTCATCCTCAATCATACTGTAGCAATTCTCAGTGGTACCTTTTCTACAAACTTCACACAATCTCACACTGTAGCCATAGCTTTTCCACAAGTTCAGTTAAAACAATACCATATTCTGCTTTCACAGCTAACTTACACTGTATGACTTCAGATGTCTTCTTGTTTCAATAATCCAATGGCACTGATCAGTATTACCAGAATTAAAGCTCAGAATTATAGCCTTTATTGCCATCCCCCATCCACTGCTTTATCACACTACAGCAAAGCTAATCGTCTTCCATGCATAAATCAGCTGGAAATGAAATGGCCTAAAGAAACCTCTTTCAAGATTTCAACCTCTTCCTTTTCTGCTGTGGTGGATGAATTAATATTCTGTTTAGATTATATTTACTAGGTTTTCTTGATGGGTGAATTTAATTGGAGGGGGAAAAAGAAAAGAAGGAAAAGAAGGTGGTTTCCTAGGTAGCTCAGTAGCTAAGACGCTGAGCTTGTCAATCAGAAAGTCTGGTGGCTCAGACTGCTAAGACAGTCTGTTATTAACAGAAGCTGCTTGCAATTACTGCAGGTTCAAGTCCCACCAGGCCCAAGGTTGACTCAGCCTTCCATCCTTTAAAAGGTAGGTAAAATGAGGACCCAGATTGTTGGGGGCAATAAAGTTGACTTTGTATATAATATACAAATGGATGAAGACTATTGCTTGACACAGTGTAAGCCGCCCTGAGTCTTCGGAGAAGGGCGGGATATAAAAATAAATAAATAAATAAATAAATAAAAAATAAATAAAAAAGGTCGGCGGTTTGAATCCCTACTATAGGTCTCCTGCGTGAGCAGTGGGCTGGGCTAGATGACCTCCAAGGTCCCTTCCAACTTTGTTACTGGAGGAAGGAAGGAAGGAAGAAGAAAAGAAAGGGAAAGTAGAAAGAAACTCCATTTTTTCCTTTATTTAATCACTGAACTTGTTAAAAATTTAAAGTTTTTCATCTTTTATTGTGAATCTGTACAAAATGGCCATGGAGGGAAACAATTAGTGGTCAGAGGAGATAGGCTGTTCCTGCCATAGGGCAGTATAACTAATTGAAGTAGAACTGTTTCACTACTATGAAATACAACTGCAACAGGTGAACCAGGCAATATCGTTTGAGATGGCAGACAGAAAATACCACTTTTGACACAGAGCAGGGGTAGAGGAAGCCATTATGTACTTGTGTCTTTAATAAATAGTTAATGTCCGTACATTCCAGATGGCTTTTGGTTACCTATATAGAGTTAGATACTGTAGCAGATGACCAGGCTGAGCCTGAGAATGAGATCAAATGCATCATCAGTTTGGAGCACTTATGTCCCCATAAGAAACATGTCCAGTTCCCCACCTCCACCCCCGATGGCTGTTGACTCCTATCTGGTGCCAATCCGCCTTGACAATTCAGATTCTTGTATAGAGGTAACATGAAAAAATTTGTAGTACTTTTGAACTCTGTCCTGGTTCCTGATTTTTTGCATCTGACAAATACCCTAGTTTGAGTTTGATAATTTTAAAATGCAGGGTAGAAGGCCATGGAGAAGCTAAGTGGAGACTGAGGTTTCTTGTTTTCCCAGCAGCATCTAAGTACACTAGTCTAAAACCTTCTTGCAGCCAGAGAAGTCTGAGAAATTGAAGTAGAGAGCTATTTGCTTCAGGGGATCTATTTCTATAGAAATAAGTAAATATGTGCTAGGTTTTTGATTACTGTTTTCAGATTTGTACTAAATGTCATTTTCCAAATCACTATGAATAAGGCATGGAACTGGGTATTTAATTTCAACCTTCTTCAGAATTGAATCTATGTCCATGAAAATATAATATGCTTTCATACTTTTTGGGAATTGCAAGGTTTTGAACTTTCTCTTGGTGATCTATAATATTTGGACAGGAAAATCTTCATTTGTAGCAGATCAGTACCATATTGTAGTCTGAACAGCATATTATATTTTTTTCTGGATTTCTTTTTAACTGATTTTCAGGTTGCCATATTGCTATAATCTGGGCAATACTGTAATTCCCTTTTTCATACAGAATGTCTACATGTTAATACTTACAATTACAGTGGGGTTATTTTTAATAATAAGGTAAAAGGATATGCAGACCCAAAAGGCTCTTGGGAGAAAAGATTTAGGATCGCTAGTCTTTTATCCTGTGAATCTCAGCATCTGTTGCTACTGCTGTATAGTCTCAAAATTCATTCCCCTGGCAAACAGAAAACTCAAATGTACTGTAAATTGTTTTAACTATTTTGTTCTCTTATCCCTTTTACTTTTGCTTCATCTGACACTTTTAATAAACAGAGCAGAATAACAGAATTGGGAGGGACCTTGGAGGTCTTCTAGTCCAACCCCCTGATTAGACAGGAAACCCTACACCACTTCAAACAAATGGTTATTCAATCTCTTCTTAAAAACTTCCAGTGGAGGCAAGTTGTTCCACTGATTAATTGTTCAAACTGTCAGGAAATTTCTCCTTAGTTCTAAACTACTTCTCTCCTTGATTAGAATAGAATAAAATAGAATTCTTTATTGGCCACGTGTGATTGGACACACAAGGAATTTGTCTTGGTGCATATGGTCTCAGTGTACATAAAAGAAAAGATACATTCGTCAAGAATCATAAGGTACAACACTTAATGATAGTCATAGCTAAATAGTCAATATAAATCTTAAGGATACCAGCAACAAAGAATAGAAAGAATAGAATTTATTTATTGGCCAAGTGTGATTGGACTCACAAGGAATTTGTCTTGGTGCATATGCTCTCAGTGTACATAAAAGAAAAGATACGTTCATCAAGGTACAACATTTACAACACAATTGATGGTCAATATATCAATATAAATCATAAGGATTGCCAGCAACAAGTTATAGTCATACAGTCATAAGTGGAAAGAGATTGGTGATGGGAACTATGAAACGATTAATAGTAGTGCAGATTCAGTAAATAGTCTGACAGTGTTGATGGAATTATTTGTTTAGCAGAGTGATGGCCTTCGGGAAAAAACTGTTCTTGTGTCTAGTTGTTCTGGTGTGCAGTGCTCTATAGCGTCGTTTTGAGGGTAGGGGTTGAAACAGTTTATGTCCAGGATGTGAGGGATCTGTAAATATTTTCACGGCCCTCTTCTTGATTCGTGCAGTATACAGGTCCTCAATGGAAGGCAGGTTGGTAGCAATTATTTTTTCTGCAGTTCTAATTATCCTCTGAAGTCTGTGTTTTTCTTGTTGGGTTGCAGAACCGAACCAGACAGTTATAGAGGTGCAAATGACAGACTCAATAATTCCTCTGTAGAATTGGATCAGCAGCTCCTTGGGCAGTTTGAGCTTACTGAGTTGGCGCAGAAAGAACATTCTTTGTTGTCCTTTTTTAATGATGTTTTTAATATTAGTTGTCCATTTGAGATCTTGCGATATGATAGAACCTAGAAATTTGAAGGTTTCTACTGTTGATACTGTGTTGTCAAGTATTGTGAGAGGTGGAAGTATGGAAGGGTTTCTCCTAAAGTCTACCACCATTTCTACGGTTTTGAGTGTGTTCAGTTCCAGATTGTTTTGGTTGCACCACAAGGCTAGTCGTTCGACCTCTCGTCTATATGTGGATTCGTCATTGTCTCGAATGAGACCAATCACTGTCGTGTCATCTGCGAACTTCAGTAGCTTAACAGATGGATCATTGGAGATGCAGTCATTGGTATACAGAGAGAAGTGGGGAGAGCACACAGCCTTGGGGGGCCCATGTGCTAATTGTACAGGTATTTGATGTGATCTTGCTTAGCTTCATCTGCTGCTTCCTGTTTGTTTGTGGACTTCAACTCCTCTGGGAGTTGAAGTCCACAAGTCTTAAAGGGACCAAGGTTGGAGACCCTTGCTGTATAGTTTTGTTTTGAGGGTAGGAGTTGAAACAGTTTATGTCCAGGATGCGAGGGGTCTGTAAATATTTTTACAGCCCTCTTTTTGACGAATGCAGTATACAGGTCCTCAATGGAAGGCAGGTTGGTAGTAATTGTTTTTTCTGCAGTTCTAGTTTCCACCCATTTCTTCTTGTCCTACCCTCAGATGCTTTGGAAAATAGCTTGACTCCCTCCTCTTTGTGGCAGCCCCTGAGATATTGGAACACTGGTATCATGCCACACCTAGTCCTTTTTTTCATCAAACTAGACATAGCCAGTTCTTGCAACTGTTCTTCACATGTTTTAGCCTCCAGTCCCCTAATCATCTTTGTTGCTCTTCTCTGCACTCTTTCTAGAGTCTCCACATTTTTTTACATCATGGCGACCAAAACTAAATGCAATATTCCAAGTGTGGCCTTACCAAGGCATTATAACGTGGTATTAATACTTCACATGATCTTGATTCTATCCCTCTGTTTATGCAGCCCAGAACTGTGTTGGCTTTTTTGGCAGTTGCTGCACACTATTGGCTCATATTTAAATGGTTGTCCACTAGGACTCCAAGATCCCTTTCACAGTTACTACTATTGAGCAAGGTACCGCATATACTATACCTGTGCATTTTGTTTTTCTAGCCTTAATGTAGAACCTTACTTTTTAAGTAAGGTTCTACATTTTTAAATATTTACTTAAAAATACATAATTTATCACTTACTTGTTGAGATTAAAAATATGTGAAAAATACAGCTAAAATCTGGCTGAGGGTCTTCCTTTCCTTTATCTTTGGCTTAATTAATGGAAGGAAAAACTGGGCAAGACTGGCAAATATAAGTTTTACTAAAGGCAACACAGCTTCAACAAACAAAAACAAAACACCAGCACTTCACCTTCCCACTTTGGTAAGCTACAATGCTATGATTATATTGCATTGAGAATGACATTACATGGAATTTCTTTTTTTAAAACAGGGAAGAAAAAGATGACAATTCCAAAGAAAGTACCCAAAGGTGCTTTTATTTTTAAAGGCAACTGGACTTTCTGATTTTTCTTTAAAATGTTCACTTCTCATCCATGAAGCTTCTTCAGTTTGAAGAAGAAAAAAGCAACTTTGGGACAACCATTACCTGGGTGACTGAGAACCTCCATAGATGTCCAAAGAATAGAGTTATCCTAGAAGCAAGCAATGAATGTCACAGTTGGAGAATATACAATGACGTCTGAAAGAGATGTGCTGTAAAAAAAAAATCAAACCTACATACATATTGAAGTAGCCATTATGATCCTGTCTTTTGGACAGGCATCATGTAAAACATGCATAAAGAATAGTAAACAGTAAATAATAAATAAAATTAAAGGCAGATGATAGAAAATAAAAATAAATCTAGTTTGTACTATTATATCTCTCTGCAGTTTTCAATTCATAGAAACGTATCTCTGCTCCACTACATCCATAATGATTCATATAGTGCATTTTGCTTCTTAAAATTCTCAAATCTCTATTTTTTCAGGATCTCATTAATCCCATAGAATCACAAATTTCTTAGTTTTCCCATTTCTCCCAAGCCAATAAATCTTCCTCAACTGATTTTGCAATTTAAACATAGTTCATTCTCTCTATATAATCTTGTATTCCACTGATATTTGGTCAGCAACAGTTCATTCTTAACCATGCTATTCTTATTTGGTGGCAGGTTTAGCATGGCTAAAATGAACAAGTCAGCACTACTTTTTTAGAATAAGTTGTGGCATATTGATTTATTTCCAAACTAAGGTTTGTTGGCAAATTTAAAATGGCCTGAGCAGTGAATGCTGGGTGAAACTGAGACAAGACTCATCAAAGTGTTCAAATACCCATTTGGAGGAAGAAAAATATTCCTGGGCCCCAGCAGGATGAGGACATGTATCTGGATTCTAAGGATTCTAAGGTCATGGTGGAAGAGGATGGAAGATCAGAAAAAATATAAAATTTTTGCCTACCACAGAATTTAGTCACTTATTGCCTCTTCATCTGGAGAGTGGATAGAACAATACAAATTAATTATATGAACTGTCTTTAGAAATAGAGGTGTAAATAGGAGTAGGACCTAGGGAATGCATGTATGTAACGAACATGCATATTTTAGGCACAGAGAAATTGTGCAAAGAATCCCTTACACTGGGGAACATACAGTACATATCGTGTTTCCCTGAAAATAAGACCCTGTCTTATATTTTTTTGAACCCCAAAATAAGCGTTTGGCCTTATTTTCAGGCAGGTCTTATTATTTTGGGGCTCGTGGAGCAAGATGGAGCTCCTCTTGCCGTCTTATCTGATATCCAGCTGTGCGTTTAAATATTTTCGGGGAGGGCTTATTTTCAGGGGGAGGCTTATTTTAGCGCATGCGCTCAAAAGCCTGATTGGTCTTATTATCAGGGGATGTCTTATTTTCGGAGAAACAGGGTAAGTTTTAACCTATGTCAATCAGCTCCTGAAGTCATGCTTATGCATTCCCAGTGCAGTCAGAAGTGTTCTTGATTCATATATATATGCTGTCCATCATAATGTCAGCTATCCCACAATCCACTACTTTTGACATGAACTCTTTATATTGTGTTGCAAGACTGAGGGAAAACCTTCTCTCCTTCTTATTTTTCATACCCTGGTACCACGTTTACCACTTGTAGTTCCTGCCGTCCCCCACTTGTGCAATGGGGGATTATTTCAATAATGTCATCTCTTGGTTGTATAAAGTATAAAGGCAGCCCATCCTTGATCTCGTAAAAGATAAAACAATCTCACCGGAGAGAAACAAAATAAACTTTATTTTAAAATAAGATAAAATATAGAAGCTTCTTTTAAATGTTGAATACTAAAATACAAATATTAAGTACTGATAAAGATAAGTTACAGAACCTTCCAAATCATAACATCTGAATTGTAAGCTGCTCAGAGTGCTTGACTGAGATGGGCAGCTATTGAAATTAAATAAAGAAGCAAGAACTGGCAAATGCATTAAAAAGGCACTGGCCTAATACAAATAAAGAGATCAATGTACAAGATTTAGATCACAAAAAGAGAAATCAAAAATTTATAAATCATAAAAAGATTCTAATGAAAAATAAATCTTTATAGCCTAAATGTGGACTGAGACTGAAATTTAACAACTCAATTTCTTGTATAGGGAGATAACAAAAATAAGTCTTAGCATAACACGGAAAATGGGGTGGGAAATAGTGTAAATTCCTGGAAATTTGCATTTATCACTTTTTACTGTATAGAAATACATTTCCCAATGCAAATATCCCTCTGCTTCAATTTCTTGTATTTGTCCAACTTCAGTACGAATCAAAACTAGGGGTTCCTACATGTCTTGCCATCAAACCTCTCTTTAGTGTAATCTTAATTACATACTTTAAAAATCCAAACATCAAAATGAATACAAGTGAAAAATGGAAACAATAGAATGAAACTTTGGGAAAGGAGGATTTATTGTACAACGAAAAGGTTCTTCACAACTCCCATGGACTCCGTCTACACCTCCCCAAAGGGAAATCCTGTCAGGGAAACCCTGCTCTACAGTAATCAGAACCCACTGGAAAAGATGGAAATCTCATTCTTCACCTAGCCTTGGGCTTCTGCCCTGTCTTTTAAGAAGATTAAAGCTTTTATCCAGCAAAGGGAGAATTTGGGGTAGCTGACATTGTGTATGTGACAGGAATTATATTCACTCATACAGGAATATATTGTGGGTATGTAATCTACAGTCTACAGTCTGGCATTCAGACTACAGTTAGAACAGAAGGGCTGATAAATCATATAAAAAAATACGTTTCAAACATTTCTGGGGAAAGATTTAACCTTGTTAAAAATGGGAGGGAAGGAAGGAAGGAAGGAAGGAAGGAAGGAAGGAAGGAAGGAAGGAAGGAAGGAAGGAAGGAAGGAAGGAGGAAGACACACCATCTTTTTCCAGATGATATGTATGCATTTAACATTCATTCATTAAAATGGTGAAAAGTATGAACAGGTCTTTTATTCAACATGAGTAAAATAGTGGTGATACATTTTAGCATTTGCCTTCATAATTTTTTTAAGGAAAATTGATAATATGTGCAATAAGGCTTATTTGAAACAATATCTTCTGTGCAGATACCCATTTCCACACATTTCAGATGAGACTGATAATGTTACCTAGTTTGGGTAATGAAATACCGGCAAGAAAACAAGCAAGGCTCAGAGAGCATCACTCATTTCAATCTGAGTGGTAAATATTCTCCTTTATCAGATTCTGACTCCTCCCAAATTGTATCTGAGGTACAACCTCATTCTTTATGTTTAAAAAATCAGGTCTGGGACAAATTTTTTGCCAATAAAATGGTATTAAATGCTCCATAGACACCACACTGCCTTACATCATTAACTTAAAGCACTTGGTACTGGGCACAGAGTTGGATGTGCCCTTTGATCTAACAAATACCTACCTACATAGAAGCATCCAAGGTTCTTAAGAGAAAATAAGCAACATTTGTATTTAAAAAAAAGATTAGTCTGTTTAATTATTTTAATATCATATAAAATCCAAAATAAGTTGGTCAGCTGTAGCTCAAAAAACTAGCACTCTGTACACAAGGAGTAATGGTTTGGTTTGTTTAAGTCCCTAACCTATTTTCCATTCTTTCTTTTCATTCCCACTGGCCTTGACGTCAGCAGGTTCTTTGTTTGAGTGTAATGCTTTTGTCCCATGCTAACAGATCTGAGGCTGTCTAAATATAGTCCTTAGGCACCATGGTCTTAAGAAATCATCTAAAGTGCAACTAAAAGGCTCTGGAATGGAAGAAAATAAGCAGCACTATCGGTCATTTTTTAGATAGTTGCCTATGGGCCTTTCCTAGCAATGGACATGAGGTGATAACAAGGTTACAAAGGAATTCCTGTTACTAAATATCATGAGATATAGCAAAACATGAATCTACCATATAGATAGTTATTTATATGAGAAACTGGTTTGTGCCATCCCCAGCAGGCAAAATGGGAGGAACGGTGGCACATTTTTTCTATATCCAAGTAATACATAGCGAACAAGCACAAAAGGTAGATTAACTTTGATCACTCTCAATCAATGTGAGCCAACATTTCTGACTCTCTTATAACGAGATCATATATCACCTTCCATATCAGTACTGTTGTATACTCCAAAAGTTTGTTTCCATTTGAAAGATATCCGCACATGGTGCAGGAATGATGGCATGCCACCGTTTTTGCAAAGTTAAAATATTCTAATGAGTACTCATAGGGAAACAAACCCATATCTGGAGATTGTCCAATCTAGATTGGGATGAATGGGTTCAGGCTCAATTCTGACAAGACTGAGTAACTTGGGTTCCCTGGATAAGGGGACTTTTCCTCTTTGGTCCTAGTAGGTAGCAGATGTGTATAGAAGGGCCTTTGTAACATAGGTCTATCTAGTTGCACCCATTGCTAGATTGGGAGGGTCTTCTGATAGTCATTCCTACCACCTATCACCTATGCAGAATGGACTATTATAACGCACTGTACATGGAGCTGCCCTAGAAGACTACTCGGAATCTATTCCTAGTTCAGAATGCAAAGGAACTGATGGATATGCTACTCTGCAAGTTGCATTAGTTGCCAGTAAGCTTCTGGGTATAATTCAAGGTGGCTGCCTATTTCCAATAATTTCTGTCAAACCAATACATTCAGCTAGATTAGGCTCACTCTAGATCTCTTCAGTTAAACAATGTCTTATATCAGGACCTAAGAAAGTGTGTTCGCCCTGTGGAAAATTATCCCTCTGGAAATCTATATGGTTCTTACTCTACAGTTGTTCCAAAGAACACCTGGCTTTGTTCCTAGGCTGGGATTATAATGACCGTCAAGTCCTATTGTTTCCTCCCTCCAACCCAAGTGTGTTGGGTTTATTTTCTCTGGACATGCTTATTTTTCCTTTACCTTTTATTGTTTCTCACTTTTAAAATGCATGCTACCCAGAGTCATCTGGAAGTTGAACCTATAAATTAAATAAAAATTGGACATTGGTCCTACCTGAATGTCCTTTCTCAGTTGGCGGGACCAGCAGCCAGGCATGAGATTGACTCGGTCTGTGTCCAATGGGATCGAGTCTGCTAGTTGAAAAAAACCTCCTCCTCCTGGTGCTTCTCAGCTTTCGGACGAGGATGATGCGGCAGATTGACGCACTGAGCTGCAAAACAAGAACTGCCAAAACAGGTTATGCCCCCCCCCCCAGCTACCGACGACCAGAGATCCCTTCCTCCCACCAGAAGAGACCGGAACTGGGCGACCTAGGGCGGGGCTGGCTGCTGGTCCCGCCAACTGAGAAAGGACATTCAGATAGGACCAATGTCCATTCTCCAGCAGGGCGGGACCAGCAGCCAGGCATGGGACATACCAAAGCTAAGTCCTATTGGGAGGGACCCACCCGGTCCGGGCTCGCACTCCCCACCAGGACTTTCTGGAGAACCCTGCGGCCAAAGGCCGCATCTGCTGACGCATAAACGTCGAGTTTGTAATGTCGAATGAAAGGGTTAGGAGAAGACCATGTGGCGGCTCTGCAAATCTCCTCTAAGGAAGCCTGGGTAGCCCAAGCGGCTGACGTGGCCGCACTTCTCGTAGAATGGGCCGTAATGTGGCTTGGGATAGGTAGCCCCTGAATCTGGTAGGCCTTGGCAATACAGGCTCTCAGCCATCTGCCTATAGTAGAGGAAGACACCTTGAGGCTGATGGTGGTTGGTTGAAAGGACACAAAGAGAGCTTCCGTCCTCCTGAGAGAGGCGGTTCGTTTAAGATAGATTCGAAGGGCTCTCCTGACATTGAGAGTATGCCAAGACCGTTCCAGCCGGTGTATCGGATCTGGAGAAAAATTAGGAAGGATCAGTTCCTGGGATCTATGGTACAGGGAGTTAACCTTTGGAAGGAAGGTGGGATCTAAACAGAGAACGACCCTGTCTGAGTGGAAAAACCAGAGATCTGCCCTGGATGAAAGGGCAGCCAGCTCTGAGATTCTTCTAGCCGAAGTGATGGCGACTAAGAAGGCCATCTTGTATGATAAATATTGCAAACTACATTCCCTTAAAGGTTCGGAGGGACTCTTGATGAGGGAGAGTAGAACCTTCGTGAGGTCCCAAGTGGGATATCTATGGATGACTGGAGGGCAAATGTTGGTTGCCCCTTTCAGAAATTGGCGAATGAGGGGGTGGTGAGCTAATGAACGCCTGGAACTGCAAGCCAAGATAGAAGAGAGAGCAGATACCTGTCGTCGAAGGGTGTTAGACGCCAGTCCCTGCTCCAAACCATGTTGTAGGAATTTCAATATAGTGACCGTCGAAGCGCTCGTTGGATCTATGTCTTTGTCAGAACACCACGTGCAGAAAGTACGCCAGGTAGAACCGTAGATGCGAATGGTGGAACCCCGACGAGCAACTTGGATGGTATTGATGACATTAGTAGGTAGGTGTCTTTTCCTCAGGATGTGCCGCTCAAGCGCCAGGCGGTCAGCTGGAACCACTGAGGGTCCGGGTGGACCAGCTGCCCCTGGCTGAGCGACAACCTGGACTGAGGGCACTGAGGCCAGTGGGGAGCCTGTTCCTCCAGCATCTTCCTGATAGCCTTGGGAAGAATTGGGATGGGAGGAAAGGTGTATAGGAGACCGGGGGGGGGGGCAAGGGCTGCGCAGAGCGTCTTTGGCCTCCGCTCCCGGAGTTGGGTACCTGGTGAAGAACCGTTCCAGTTGTTGATTGTCGTGATTGGTGAATAGGTCCACTATTGGGGTCCCGAAGCGGCGTGTGATCTCTAAGAACAACTCCGGGTTCAGTTGCCACTCTCCTTGGTCGACTGAGACTCTGCTCAGCCAATCGGCCTGTGTATTTGTCACTCCTGATATGTGAGAGGCTTGAATGGATTTCAGATGAGACTCCGCCCAGAGGCCCAGTTGCACAGCCTCCTGTATCAAGGGCTGCGAATGAATTCCCCCTAGGCCTTTGCAGCCACATTGTCTGTTAGAATGTCCTGATTGAGGACTATGTCCTGAAATGATAGTAGAGCTAGATGGATAGCCCGTAGTTCTAACCAGTTTATGTTGTGGGTGAGGTCCTCTGGGGACCATTGACCCTGAGCCATGTTTGATCCCAGATGGGCCCCCCAGCTGTGAAGACTGGCGTCTGTTGTCAGTATTAATCGTTGGGGTTCCCTGAACTCTCTGCCTTTTGACAGGGCTGGGGAGATCCACCACTGCAGGGAGTCCTTGACTTGTTGAGGAATCTGGACCCGCAATGGTAATGAGGCCTTGTGGTTCTTTTGAAATGGAAGAAGGAACCACTGCAGAGCCCTGCAGTGTAGGCGTGCCCAAGTTGGGAAAGAACCCGTAAGGGAATTGGATGTCCTCTCCTCACATCTAAGATCAGATCTTATAAGCTGGAGAGGCATTCCTGCGATAGGTAAATTAACCCCTGGAGTGTATCTATGATGGCCCCTAAATGCTGGATTCTGGTTGTTGGTTGCAGGTGGCTTTTGGATTTGTTGATAGAGAATCCGTGGGTCTCTAGAATCTGAATTGTTGTAGACAAGTCCGCCCTCGCCAAGGTCTCTGTCCGAGATTGAATAAGAAGATCGTCCAGATAGGACTGGATCCGTATTGGAATAGCCCGGATATGGGCCATGAGAGAGGCCATCAGTTTTGAGAAGACCCTGGGGGCTGAGGAGAGTTCGAACGGAAGGGCACAATATTGGAAGTGTAGACCTCCGTGGCAGAAGCGGAGGAAACGTCTGTGAGCCAGAAGGATTGGGACATGGAGATACGCCTCCGTCAAGTCCACCGACGTGAGGAAGTCGCCCTTCCTGACACTCTCCAAGATAGTCTGGAGCGATTGCATCTTGAACCGCTTGTAAATGATGTAGCGGTTCAAGGACTTGAGGTCGAGAATTGCTCTCCAGCCCCCCGAAGACTTTGGGACTATGAACAGTCGGGAATAAAATCCTTGACAGTGCTGATCTCATGGCACCGGCTGGATGGCCTGAATTGAAAGAAGATGTTTTACGGCTGATGCCATGAGAAGCCTTCTCGTCGGGTCGCGAGAAAGAGGACACCTGACGAAGTGGTTCGGGGGAGTGGAGAGGAATTCTAGGGAGAGGCCCGACCTGACCGTCTCCCTGACCCAAGCGTCCAAGGTGGATTCCTCCCATTGGCTGGCGAAAAGAGCCAGTCTGCCCCCTATGGGAGGAACTGAGGAGCCGTCAACGTGGGTGACGGAATGGGTGACCCCTACCGCCTCGAAAGGACCACTTAGAGGAACCCCTCTGGCCCTGACTTCCCTGTCTATCCTGCCTACCCTGTCTGGGAGAGAAGGACCTTTGGGGTCTGGAAGGACCGGGGCCTGCATCTGCCATTCTGAAGGGACGAAAATAAGGAGAAGGTCTAGCGTCCGAACGATGGGACATACTTGGGAGAATTTTACGCTTGTCCTTGGTCTCTATAAGTAAGGGATCCAAGGCTGCTCCAAATAATGAATTACCTGAATACGGGGCTGAGGCCAACCGCCATTTATTTTTAGCGTCCGCCTGCCAACGTCTGAGCCAAAGAAGGTGCCGTGAAGAAACTGTGGAGCCAATTGATTTTGCTGCAAACCTTGAAGCATTTAGGGTGGCGTCGGCCAAGTATTCAAGGGCAGCTACAATTTTGTTTAGGTCCTGATGGGACCGGGTGTCAGAGGCGGGCAATCGTTCCTGTAATTGCTTTAGCCACAGGAGGGCTGCCCTATTAAAGAAAGAGGCAGAGGAAGAGGCTCTAACAGCCCAGGCCGCAGCCTGATGAGACTTAACTAGTGACTGTTCTGCCCGTTTGTCCTCTGGGTGGAGGGTTTCTTCCAGGGGTCCTGTTACTACTGAAGGCCCCGCTAATGCGACCACCGGGGGGGTCTACTATAGGGACCTGCAACAACTTGAGAAAGGAGGGATCCAAATTGTATAAGCGGCGGTCTAGAGCATTGGGATTTGGGCCAGCTATAGGAGTGGCCCATTGTCTGTCAACCACTAGTTTTGGGGCAGGCACTTCTTCTGTCTCTATCACTGGTACAGAAAATAAGTCTACGGGAGGATTTGCTGCCTCAGAAGTAGGGTCAGGGGCAGGACGGGTCACCCCCAGCCGGGTGGTGACCTTGGCTTTGTGTAGTAGAGACCTAAACAACTGTGAGTTAAAAAGGCCCACAAAAGAGGGTTGGTCTGGGACCAAATCCTCATCTTCAGAAAGGTCCTATTCCCTGAAGTCACCTTCATCTGCTAGAGAAAGGTGAGTGGGTGACTGATTTTGGAAATCCTCAGCTCGTTCAGTGATATGATCACGCCCTAAACCCTGACTTGATTGAGAGGCTGCATATTCAGAAACCCATGATTGGTCCTTGGTTTTCTAGAAGCAGCAATGCCACGTTGGACCGCAGCTGCTATCATATCTGCCATCTCAATTGGATCATGAGGAAGTGGTCTAGCTTCCTGTTGGCCCGCTGAAGCCCTGGGAGCAAGAGTGGCCATGGTGGCCTCTACCATTGGTTCCTGCAATTGAAGGACCTCAGGGATAACCTCCCCTTCAGCCCTGGGGAGAGGGCGAAATAAATCAGCCAGCAGGTAGGGGTAAGGAAGATGCCAAAGAGCCATCTGGAGACAAAGAAGCCAATGGAGCTTCCGAAGCTAGAGGTGAGGCCTGCACTGTTGTGTTTTGCTGTGCTAGGCCCAATTGTTCTTGAATTTTCCTAGAGGACTCCCTCATTGCCTTTTCAATTGCCCGCTCCATGGCCTTCTGTCGTTGTAAGGCCTCTTTTTCAGAGGTTTTAGAAACCTTCTTATGTTTTAGAAATCTTCTTAGGTCTGCAAGGCCTCTGTGCTTGTAAGGGAGAGGACGCCCGAAGAACTTGGCTCTGGCTGTGGATTAGTCTGCTGAGCAGGCTGCTTTCTTTTGTTAGGCCAGGCAGGTGGAACGGCGGCCATCTTGGAAGGCTGCAGCCGTTGAATAGGCCTCTAAATGAATGTGGCCAAGGCCTGTGTGTGAGGGAGGAAGGCCTGTAGGGGTACTAACGCTAGGCCTGTTCCAATTATTAACCTGGAAGAAGGTAAAAAGTGGCAATGAGAAAGGAATTCTTTTAAAAAATTTTTTTTACCCTTTTAAGGCCTTAAGGGGACAATCTGAGAATAGAAGGGCAATCTTGCCACACGGCCAGCCAGGGCCGGAGGTGGCTAATGGGAGGTATACTCAATGTCCCTTTGGTGGATTCTCCGCGTTGCAGGCAATCGGGGCAAGCCCGGGAGCGCCTATGAGGTCCAGCAGCCCACCCCGCTCCAGTGCCTTGAGATAGGGCTGGTCGATCAAGCAGAGCCTGGAGAGACTCCCGAGTGTTATGTCTGTTGGCTCAGATAAAGTCCTCGCGGTTACGACCCGATTAAGCCTTGACAACAGCCGGCGGTCCCTGATTGGTTTAGACGCGCCAGGATAAAAGCGGGAGTTTTAGAGCCCTGTCATTGGAGGAGTTTCCTGAGGCAGCGAGTATTTAAGAGCTATCAAATGAGTTATCGTTGTTACTGTTCCTCACGTTGTTAAGTTTAGCTCGGGGTGTTAAATAAAGGTTTGAGTTCATTGCAACTTCTGTGTGGGCCCTTTCTGTACCCACTAGCGACCGACATAATACTGGCGACGAAGGTGTGGAGGGTCCGCACCACTCAGTAACCAATTCGTCGGAGCCCGGAGGTGTCTCCCCATGATGGCGAATGCCCACTCGTTCTTGCCATTCGAGCCGGCGGCTGAGACCTGGGATTCGTTCCTAGCGCGGTTTCACTGTTATATGCAGGCTCAGGACTTTGCTGATCTGCCTCTCCCGCGTAAGTGCGGCTATTTCTTAAGTCTTTGTGGTCGTGACGTGTTTGCAACGGCCAGAGTCCTGGCCGCGCCGATGCCTGTTTTTGATGTGCCGTGGGACACATTATTAGAGAAATTGCGGAACCACTATTCCCCCACGCCATCGCGTATAGCCCGAAGGCATGCGTTCAGGCAGCGCCTCCAGCGCCCAGGTGAATCGGTTAATGACTATCAATTAGATAAATAGAATAGAATAGAATAGAATAGAATTTTATTGGCCAAGTGTGATTGGACACACAAGGAATTTGTCTTGGTGCATATGCTCTCAGTGTACATAAAAGAAAAGATACGTTCATCAAGGTACAACATTTACAACACAATTGATGATCAATATATCAATATAAATCATAAGGATTGCCAGCAACAAGTTATAGTCATACAGTCATAAGTGGAAAGAGATTGGTGATGGGAACTATGAAACAATTAATAGTAGTGCAGATTCAGTAAATAGTCTGACAGTGTTGAGGGAATTATTTGTTTAGCAGAGTGATGGCCTTCGGGAAAAAACTGTTCTTGTGTCTAGTTGTTCTGGTGTGCAGTGCTCTATAGCGTCGTTTTGAGGGTAGGAGTTGAAACAGTTTATGTCCAGGATGCGAGGGATCTGCAAATATTTTCACGGCCCTCTTCTTGATTCGTGCAGTATACAGGTCCTCAATGGAAGGCAAGTTGGTAGCAATTATTTTTTCTACAGTTCTAATTATCCTCTGAAGTCTGTGTTTTTCTTGTTGGGTTGCAGAACCGAACCAGACAGTTATAGAGGTGCAAATGACAGACTCAATAATTCCTCTGTAGAATTGGATCAGCAGCTCCTTGCAGCAGTAGCGGGAATCAAGAGATTCCATCACTATCTGTACGGCCGCTTCTTTTCTTTGATTACTGACCACAAGCCGTTGCTCGGCCTTTTGGCCGGGGACAGGCCTTCGCCCCAGATATTGTCACCTCGAATGTCCCGCTGGACAGAGTTCTTAGCCGCTTATAATTATAAACTGAGTTATAGTTTGGCTCCCGTATGACACCTATCCTGCGCAGACTGCACTGGCTACCTGTGGCCTTCCGGGTGCGCTTCAAGGTTTTGGTAACCACCTTTAAAGCGCTCCATGGCATAGGGCCGGGTTACTTACGGGACCGCCTACTGCTACCGAATACCTCTCACCGACCCGTGCGCTCTCACAGAGAGGGACTCCTCAGGGTGCCGTCAGCTAGGCAATGTCGTCTGGCGACGCCCCGGGGAAGGGCCTTCTCTGTGGGGGCTCCCACCCTCTGGAACGAACTCCCCCCAGGACTCCGTCAACTTCCAGACCTCCGAACCTTCCGTCGCGAGCTTAAGACACACTTATTCATCTGTGCAGGACTGGACTAGATTTTAAATTTATAGGGGTTTTAATTAGTTTTAATATTTATATCATTTTTTAAGGATCGGGCTTTAGAATAAGTTTTTTAAATGGTTATTTTTAATTTGTATATAAATGTTTTTATCTGCCTGTGAACCACCCTGAGTCCTTCGGGAGATAGGGCGGTATACAAATACGAATAATAAATAAATAAATAAATAAATAAATAAATAAATAAATAAATAAATAAATAGGCCGGGGAAAGCAATCGGGCATGCGGATGCCCTGAGCCGCTGCCCTTTGACCGCTCCAGTCACTGACCCAGCCCCTGCGATTCCTATCTTATTAGTAGAAGAGTGGCGGACCCCGATATCCGCTGCGGATATCGCACGCCATTCAGCAGAGGACCAGACCCTGGCTCAGGTCCTGGACTGGGTCCGGAGGGGCTGGCCAGGAAGCTCGGTGGAAGGGGAATTCATTCCCTTTCGACGCAGACAGCATGAGCTGTCTGTCTTTAAGGGATGCCTCCTGTGGGGGAGTAGGGTAGTGATCCCGTCCAACTTGAAGAGTGCTATACTAAAGACCCTCCATGAGGCCCACCTGGGCATTGTCCGCATGAAACTGCTGGCCAGGAGCTACGTTTGGTGGCCGGGAGTGGACCGGGACATTGAGTTATGTGTCTCCGGTTGCCAGAGTTGCCAGCAGTCACGGCTGGCTCCCCCGGCAGTGCCCATTAGGGACTGGGAGCTGCCCTGATCGCCATGGTCTCGAATCCATTTGGATTTTGCGGGGCCATACTTAGGTCAGTCATTCTTGGTGGTAGCTGACGCCTACTCCAAGTGGGTGGAGTTGGCAAACATGTCATCTACCACTGCAGAAGCCACCATCCGAGTACTAGAACGGTTGTTCATCACCCACGGGTTGCCAGATCTCGTGGTGACAGACAACGGGCCTCAATTCGCATCGGCACCATTCCAGATGTTTTTGGCTAGGCATGGCATTCGCCATGCACCTACGGCTCCGTTCCATCCGGCGGCGAATGGCCGGGCAGAACGGGCCATCAGGTCTGCAAAAGAGGCGCTGGCCCGTTTAGGGCCCACTAATTGGCATCGCCGGATCTGCCAGTATTTACTGGCACAACATACCACCCCGGATCCGGTTACCCATCTAAGCCCGGCGGAGCTGCTAATGGGACGGCGGCTCCGGACTACCTTGGACCGACTGCACCCCCAATATGACTCTGACCACACCCGAGACTATGCCAAGATAAGCAGGTCATTTGAAACAGGGACACTGGTATTTGCTCAGAACTTCGGGTCTGAACCCAAATGGGTGCCCGGAGTGATCACTCGAATAACTGGACCCTATTCCTACAGGGTCCGGCTGGCCAATGGGAGAGAGTGGCGACGACATGTAAACCAGCTGAGACGACGAGTACCGGGCACCGAGGAATTGCACCCTGAACAGGACTACCCAGGGTCGTTGACCCAGAACGCCGACCCAGCTCCAACCGCTAGGCCTATGACCCTTATGGCCCCTTATGACAACGTTGGACCACCTTCAAGGGCCAGCCGGCCGGACCAGGGGTCCGGGGAGGGACACCAACCCTCAAACCGTAGAGCGATCTCACCGGCAAACATACGTGGGTTCTCTGAGGTTCCTGCGCTGAGTAGTCCTTCCCCTTGGGTGGAGTCTTCATCTTCAGCGAGTCCGGAAAAGGCCTCGCCTAGTCCTTCTCCAAGGGCGGAGTCGTTTTCGGCAGCAAGCCCAGCCCAAGCCTCTCCCACTCCTGCCGCAGCGTCATCATCCCCTGTGCTGAGGAGATCTGGGAGGAGCCGGCGACGCCCAGCATATTTAGATGATTTCGCATGCGCAATCCAGGAGGGGAGGGGTGTTATGTCTGTTGGCTCAGATAAAGTCCTCGCGGTTACGACCCGATTAAGCCTTGACAACAGCCGGCGGTCCCTGATTGGTTTAGACACGCCAGGATAAAAGCGGGAGTTTTAGAGCCCTGTCATCGGAGGAGTTTCCTGAGGCAGCGAGTATTTAAGAGCTGTCAAATGAGTTATCGTTGTTACTGTTCCTCACGTTGTTAAGTTTAGCTTGGGGTGTTAAATAAAGGTTTGAGTTCATTGCAACTTCTGTGTGGGCCCTTTCTGTACCCACTAGCGACCGACATAATACCGAGGGTCCTAATAAGGCCTGGCTGGACGGCTGGACGGCCTCGTGATGAGGCCAGGGCGATCGGGAAAGACCCAGGAGCACCTGAAAACTCTGCTCCCAAAAAGGCCTCCACGCGGTTTTCCGCGTGATTCAGCAGCCGCCGAACACGGCAGCAACGGGGAGGGCTGAAATGAGTCCTCTTCGCCTCCCCTGCTATCCGTGGATCCTTGCCAGCAGCGTTTTAGCCAGCAGCAGTCTTAGGCTGTCCCCAGCGGTATTAGGCTGAATCGCCCTTCTCGCTTGAGGGGGGGGAGCGCTCAACCAAGCCTGGGAGCCTCTACCCCAATTACAGCAGCCGCGGAGGGAGCGGATTACCCTAATAGGTCTAATTGTTTTCTTTATTTTCTTTTGGTTCTCTAAGAAACTGAATGGGAAGCAGCTCAGAAGGGCGTCTGTCCCAGTCAGATCGAGTCTGAAAGCTGAGAAGCACCAGGAGGAGGAGGTGTTTTTCAACTAGCAGACTCGATCCCATTGGACACAGACCGAGACAATCTCATGCCTGGCTGCTGGTCCCGCCCTGCTGGAGAATAAACATATTTTAACAAATGAAGAGGGTGATGAAATTTGTTAACCAGTCACTGTCCAGTTTTGAGAAACTAATAATAATTTTGCACAACTCCAAGGTTTAAAAATAAAAATATTCATACTGGTAGTCCTCAAGTTATGACCACAATTGGAACTGGTACTTCTGTTGCTAAGCAATGCATTCATTAAGTGAATTGCACCTGATTTTACAACCTGTTTGCGATGGTTGTTAAGAAAAAAATACTGTAATTATGCAAATCCAGCTTCCCTCATTGACTTTGCTTGTCAGAAGCTGGATGGGAAAGTATGAAACAGTGCTCCATAATGTCATGCTGGCCACATGACCATGGAAATGTCTTTGGACAGCGCTGCTTAATGGTCTTGAAGCAAGATGAGCATCACCCCTTATAACAGGCAAACAGAGGAATAAAATCCGCAGGGACTCCTTTATCTTTACTTCTACTCATTTTTGTATTTAGACTACATTAACTTGCCAACTAAACATATGGTTTATTTTTCTCCTTACATATCCAAATCTTGTTTCCATGTACTGTAACCAAGTGGACAGAATACTCCAGCCATTCTCATTTCTTTGACCTTTATTCCTCACAACATATATTTGGACATACTAATTTTCTACAACTTCTCTATATCTTAATATCCTTAGTAAACTCCCTCTAATTTTCAGTATTTATGTGTAACTTGCAGTCATTCATTCCATTTTCTTTAACAACTTTCTTAGTTTTTGAGATAGTCAATTGAAGATAAATACTCCTCATTGCCTTACACAATGTAAGCCGCCCTGAGTCTTCTGAGAAGGGCGGGATATAAATTCAAAAAAAAAATTGTGTCATATATATATGCCTGGAATGCACTACCTGACTCTGTGGTCTCTTCCCAAAATCCCCAAAGCTTTAACCAAAGACTATTTACTATTGACCTCACCCCAATTCCTAAGAGGTCTGTAAGGGGCATGCATAAGAGCACCAAGGTGTCTACCATTCCTGTCCCAATGTCCCCTTTGATTGTATCCAATTCGTATGGTTATTTCATGCTTATATATACTGTTGTGTTTGACAAATAAATAAATAAAATAAAAAATAAATAAATAATATAATCTAACTTCCTGGAAATTATTTGCGTTTGCAGCCAATTATATAGCACTGTCCATGCATAAAAGTACACGTAGATTCATATCCTCAATATCCCTCTATCATCAACCTTAGCATTCAACTATAAATACATCAAATAAGCAAGAGGACATCACATAATTTTGCCCTACTCCATACTGAAGATTGACACATTTGGTAAACATTCTATTTGTTCTGAAGCATACTTTACTTCCATATACCTCTTTCAGCAAATAACCTTTAATTCTATATTTGTGCCAAATGTTTCAAAATTCAAGCCTATTTACAATAGGCTTTCTCTAGAGTACAATACAATTTCTTTCTCACATTCATCCATTTCTCAATGATCTGTCAAGTGCATTTAATAAATCAATCCCCCTAGAGTTTCTGCATTCACTTTTGCTGCACTCCCCTTTGTATAAGGTGACAACAATGGTATTCTTCAAATCAGCAGCCTCAGATGCCTTCTTCACAAACAACCAAGTAGCACAACTTCTCTGTAAGCAATCCACACCTGTATTTTACAGTTTCTCCAGTTATATCATTAATACCTACAATATATATATAAATATATAGATGTAGGTCTTTGGTAGCACGACCACGAACACGAAGCCAAACAACAGCAATGCAGCTCACCAGCTCAAATCCCCCTGCAACTCAGATTAATCTGAGCACAACCAAGTCCCCATCCAAACAGGACACACCCCCATCCAATCAGAGCACAAAAAACCCCATCCAATCAGAGCACAGCCAAGCTCCCACCCAATCAGTTCAAACCCTCACTAGCAGTTAAAAGGAAGAAACAGCTGCGATCACACATTGCTCCCTGAAGCACGAAGCTGAAGCCTGAAGATGACGAATGAGACTTCGTCGAAACGTCGCCAAGACACTTCCAATTTTACGCGGGAGAAAACCCGAATAACCAAAGACCTACATACTAACACCCGCAAAAACCTCAGAAAACAAATATATAGATATATTTATATATATGTTTTCTGAGTTTTCGTGGGTGTTTTTGCGGATATAATTATACCATTATATATACAATTATATCATTAATACCTACATCTACATTTTTAAACATTCTCACAGGACCTGCAAGTCCCTTTTCATCAGTTTTCCTTGGATATCCTTATTTACAACCTTCATTTCAATTGCATTCTACAAAATATTACTATTATTCCCCTGCTGTTAAAACGTTCAGTTGCTTCCAATTCTTTGTAATTTGATGGACATGATTTGCCATGACTGTCTGCTAGTAACTGCTGGAATTTTTGAAGGAGCATGATTGTGTCATCAGTGAGAGTATAGGGCAATCTGGCCTTTTGTCAGACTCCTTTTCAGTTGCTTTTGATTTTTCAATCTTCAGGTTGTTCACCAAGGACTATAATTCTCATTCAAATATCTATCACTTGCCTTCCTTTTAGTTTCATCCCAAATAATTTAATCTTCTTCTTAATTATATTCATTCTGCTGAAGATTCCTTGCTTAATCCATTTCCAATTTTTTCATCAACATTACTGTGCTTTTTTCGGTTCCTTGTACTCATACATATTTTTGCAATGTTTTTCTATGCACATTATATAATTTCTTTCTTTTGTTTATTTATTTTTATTGCTTTTAAACCACTAACAGAAAAAGGGGAAAAAATCAAAAGGAACAAAGCACAAAGATATAAACATAATAAAAAATTACATGTAGAGAGTGTGGTGGCATGTCAGCTACCCCAGTACCTGGATGAAGCTGTCTATCTAGACCCGTTCCAGTCCGGCTTCCGGCCCGGATACAGTACGGAGACAGCTTTGGTCGCACTGGTGGATGATCTCTGGAGGGCCAGGGATAGGGGTTACTCCTCTGCCCTGGTCCTATTAGACCTCTCAGCGGCTTTTGATACCATCGACCATGGTATCCTGCTGCGCCGGTTGGAGGGGTTGGGAGTGGGAGGCACCGTTTATCGGTGGTTCTCCTCCTACCTCTCTGATCGGACGCAGACGGTGTTGACAGGGGGGCAGAGATCGACTCCAAGGTGCCTCATGTGTGGGGTGCCGCAGGGGTCGATTCTCTCACCCCTCCTGTTCAACATCTATATGAAGCCGCTGGGTGAGATCATCAGTGGCTTTGGGGTGAGATACCAACTGTACGCTGATGACACCCAGCTGTACTTTTCCACCCCGGGCCACCCCAGTGAAGCTGTCAAGTGCTGTCCCGGTGTCTGGAAGCCGACGGGTCTGGATGGGGAGGAACAGGCTCAAACTTAATCCTCCAAGACGGAGTGGCTGTGGATGCCGGCACCTCGGTACAGTCAGCTGCAGATGCGGCTGTCTGTCGGGGTGAATCATTGGCCCGATGGAGAAGGTACGCAACTTGGGCGTGCTCCTGGATGGTCGGTTGTCCTTGAAGACCATTTGGCGACCGTCTCCAGGAGAGCATTTTATCAGGTTCGCCTGATCCGCCAGTTGCGTCCTTCCTGGACCGGGATGCCTTATGCACAGTCACTCATGCTCGTTACCTCTCGCCTGGACTACTGCAATGCTCTCTACATGGGGCTCCCTTGAAGAGCACCGGAGACTTCAGCTAGTTCAGAACGCAGCTGCGCTGGTTATTGAGGGAGCGCCTCGAGCTCCCACATAACACCTATCCTCGCAGACTGCACTGGCTACCTGTTGTTTTCGGTGCGCTTCAAGGTATTGGTTACCACCTTTAAAGCGCTCCATGGCTTAGGACCGGCTATCTACGGGACCGCCTACTGCCGGCTTCTATCTCCCATCGTCCGCACGCTCCCACAGAGAGGACTCCTCAGGGTGCCGTCAGCCAAACAGTGTCGACTGGCGGCCCCAGGGGAGGGCCTTCTCTGTGGGAGCTCCGACCCTGTGGAACAAACTTCCCTCGGACTTGACAATTACCTGACCTTAGGACCTTTCATGAACTTAAAACTTATTTATTTCGTATGGCTGGACTAGCCTGATTTTTATTTTTATTGGATGGGTTTTTAAAATTTTGTGATTTTACGGGGGAGTACGTTTTTTAACATTTTGGGCATTTAAATTAGTTTTTTAAGGGATGTTTTTAATTATTGTGTGTATTTATATTTTATCTGCCTGTTCACCGCCCTGAGTCCTTCGGGAGAAGGGCGGTATACAAATTAAAATATTATTATTATTATTATGTGCTTAACAATAAGCAAAAAAAATCAACAAAAATAGCAAAATATGAAGTATAATAAGCTATCACAACAGTAAACAGTTATATTTTTTTATAGTTATCTAATGAAAAAAATAGTTTTGTGGTTAGGCCATCTTTGACCCAAGAGACCAGAGTTCAACTTCCAGCTACCTTTCTACCTTGGGAAAAATCTCCTAATGTTTCATCTGCCTACCTAAAATATGAGCATAACACCAACTAGAAAAGTCGTGCCAGCTTTGACTTCACCTGGATTAACAAGGTTTGCAACAGATGTCCTCAGGAACCAGGACAATCTGATGATAAATGGGCTACTGGAACAAAATAGATGAGACAAAAGAACCTGGAATTTAAAACTAAAGTGGTCCCAGTAATGGTTGCAGCACTTGGAGCTGTGACTCCCAAACTGGAAGAGTGGTTTTAACAGATTTCCAGGAACAACATCAGAGCACTCTGTCCAAAAGAGTGCAGTTCTAAGAACAACTAAGACACTGTGCAGAACCCTGAGACTCTCAGGCCTCTGACAGAGGAACCAAGATTGAGGAAGTCATAGAGGGAGTGACTAATGACTAGGGAATGATAGGAGCCAGAGCAGTAGTGGGTTTCAATTTAGTTTGCTACTGGTTTGCTCGTGTGCGCATGCGTGCAATGCTTCTGTGCATGTGCAGAAGCATCCGGGCGGGTGGGCAGAGCCTCCCACCCCCGCCACTACCGGTTCTCTTGATCCGGAGCGAACCGGTAGCAACCCACCACTGAGCCAGAGGGATTTTTTAAAATACCCTTATATAACTACCATGGTTTTGTATAAACAAAACATGGGATTTTTGTATATGTCCCACATTTCAGTATACTTATCGACATAAAGTCTATGTCTATAGACAATCCACTCACAAATAGCAAGAATAATCAGATTTTCAATCCATCGAGTAAATGGGGACATATGTTTATATTTCCAATACTGCAATATCAGTCTTTTAGCTAAAGCAAGAGCAGAGAACCAATTTACACTGTTCTATCAAATTCCATATAATAGATATGTAGTTCAAGAGAATATTAGCTTTTTTCAGAGTCATATTTATATAGTCCAGTACTTCGCCGCAATAGCAATAGTACTTAGATTTATATATCGCTTTATAGTGCTTTACAGCCCTCTCTAGGTGGTTTATAGAATCAGCATATTGCCCTCAACAATCTGGGTCCTCATCTCCAGTAAAATGCTGCCATAGTCAATCCTTTTCTGTGGAAAAGAAAATCAAGCAACAAATCTGCAAATACCTACAAGCAAACAAAGTTATAACCAGTAGCCAACATGGGTTCATCAAAAATAGAGCATGCCAAACAAATCTAATTTCATTCTTCAACAAAGTAATTAAATTAATGGACCAGAGAAATGCTGTGGACATAGTATGCTTAGATTTCAATAAAGCATTTGATAAAGTAGTCAAAGCAATCATATTTTTTCAAAGCAAATATTTATCAGTTGCCATTCTCATTCATTACTGGATTTTTAATGGTTATTTTTATAGATTTATACATTTAATTGTGTTGATTTAAATGTTGCAATAGTAGTAAAAACTCCCTCCAGATTAGGAAAGGAAGGAAGGAAGGAAGGAAGGAAGGAAGGAAGGAAGGAAGGAAGGAAGGAAGGAAGGAAGGAAGGAAGGAAGGAAGGAAAGGAAAGGAAAGGAAGGAAGGAAGGAAGGAGGGACATGGTTGGAGATTTGTTTGCTTTTTTAAATTTTTATTTATTTCCAAAGTTAAAAGTCCATAAAAAAGGAAAGAAGGTACAAAACAAAAACAGAAAGAAGACAAGTGTATAAAACAACCTATGAAACATATACATACAATACCCCACATTGAATGCTGAAAAATACATTTCAGCAATAATAATTGCACCCTCCCTTTTCAAAACAGATCCACAATTTATAAACCTCTACATCTACATTCGCAAAATTGTTATATAACATTAAAAAATATCACAAATATAGACAGCTATTACCAATTTGACCTACCTTCTATCTACTATATAAAAAAAACAGTCTCAAAAACAAAGCTTAACTTCAAAGCCCTTTGTTAATAATCTTTTTTAGTGTTTAACTTGCAAAAAGTCCACAAGTGGCTTCTACTCTTTCATAAACCCACTGCAACCGTGGTCTCTGATCTGTCCAGGATCAAATACCAGTGATCAATTCTTGACAATAAAAACAAATCCTTCCAGTTTATCATCTTTACTCTTCTTCAACATTATAAGTGGAATCTTTCCAAACAACTGCTTCCCACTCCGAATAAATATAGGTCTCCATTAAGAATATCTCCTTAACACTTGTTGTTCAGTAATTTTTGCTGCAAACTGTAACACAATGTCTCTTGACAGCTCTCTTCTAGTTGAGCATGATGGCTCTATTCTGCAGATTCTATCAACTTTCCTAAAAAGGTCCAGTTTGTTAATGCCCCCTATAGCCTCCTCTAGCAAGTTTTCAAACAAAACTTCTCTTTCAAATCTGTTAACAGAGAATTTCTTTCCAGTCTATCCAATTGCATAGCTGATTTAAATACTGCTGACTATATCTGGTTGTTTTCTTTAGGATGATTTGAAATTGTGACAAATTCATCCAACCTTTTATCTCATTTTTCATTTAAAATGTGTAAATTGGCAAACATCTTTTCAAAGTTTCCAAGGCGTTAATACATTAAAGCAATCTGAATCTCATCTTTAATATCTCTTTGGGGGGCATTGTAGAACATATATAAGCTATAATATTCAAATTTCTTAATTTATTTTTACTTTGACTTTAATATAATCCACATACTTCATATAACCAAGCTTTCACAGCAGAGTGTAGATTTTGAGGGACAAAGAGAGTAGATTTCCATAACAAAGTAACCACAGAAGAAGCTGAGATAAAAAAGGGAAGATTCCTGACTTTTTTAAAATAAAAAGACAAAGATATTTACAAAAATAAAAGTAATGGACTTCTCTTACAAAAATTAGTAAAATATAAAATCCTTAGAGTAAAAATCCAGTATAAATCAGATTGAATCACTATCATTGCAAAGAAAAAAAAAGCCTTCACACCATTGCCTTCCTTGCAGTGAAAGAGAAAGCATTTTAATACTCCGAAATAAGTTGCTAAAGTTTACATTTCTAATCAAACAAAAGTATACAAGGAAATCAGCATTCTACCAGGCTATTAACAATTAAGCTTCAAAAAGTGGTATTAAAAACAGAGGTACATCTAAATATTATATCATATTATACATCTAAATATTATATCATATTATACTTTAATGACCTCTGTGACCATATTATAAGTAATTGTGTTCTCTTCGCTGATGATGTTAAACTATTTAACACTACCAACAATACGGTTACCCTTCAAAAAGACCTTGACTTTGTGTCGGAATGGTCAAAAATCTGGCAACTCCAAATCTCAACCAGCAAATGCTCTGTCTTACACATTGGAAAAAAGAATCAGAACACTAAATACAAGCTCGATGGACATTACCTTGTAGATGACTCCCATCCCGTTAAATAATAATAATAATAATAATAATAATAATAATAATAATAATAATAATAATAATAATAATAATAATAATAATAATAATAATAATAATAATAATAATTTAATTTGTATACCGCCCTTCTCTCGAAGGACTCAGGGCGGTGAACAGCCAAAATAAAATAACAATCAATACACACAGTAAAATAAAAACACTAGTTAAAAAACTTATTTAAAGACCTTGGAGTTTTCATATCCAATGATCTAAGTGCCAAAGCCCACTGCAACTACATCACAAAAAAGGCTTTCAGAATTGTAAACTTAATCTTGCGTAGCTTCTTCTCCAAAAACATTACACTACTAACCAGAGCATATAAAACATTTGCTAGATCAATTCTTGAATACAGCCCGCCTGTCTGGAACCCATACCTCATTTCAGACATTAATACAATTGAGCGTGTCCAGAAATATTTTACAAGAAGAGTTCTCCACTCCTCTGATTACAACAAAATACCTTATGCCACCAGACTTGAAATACTGGGTTTAGAAAATTTAGAACTCCACCGCCTTCGACATGACCTGAGTTTAACTCATAGAATCATCTATTACAATGTCCTTCCTGTTGAAGACTACTTCAGCTTCAATCACAATAATACACAAGCACACAATAGATTTAAGCTTAATGTGAACTGCTCCAATCTTGATTGCAGAAAATATGACTTCAGTAACAGAGTTGTTAATGCCTGGAATGCACTACCTGACTCTGTGGTCTCTTCCCAAAATCCCCAAAGCTTTAACCAAAAACTATCTACTATTGACCTCACCTCATTCCTAAGAGGTCTGTAAGGGGCGTGCATAAGAGCACCAGCGTGCCTACTGTTCCTGTCCCAATGTCCCCTTTGATTGTATCCAATTCGTATAGTTATTTTATACTTATGCTTATATATATGCTTCTATATCTTATAGTTATTTCATGCTTATGCTTATATATACTGTTGTGACAAATAAAATAAATAAATAAATAAATAAACAAACAAACAAGCAGTGTCAGGAAAAGATGGGGATCTGACTCTCCAGCCACTCTGAGAATTGCAATCTTCTTCCCAGGCAAGTATATAGTTGTATGAGGGTAATCATGGATCATTCTCTGTTCAAATCTTGGGAGAATGCTGAGAAAGAGCCACTTTGGCAGCAGAGTCAGCTTTTTGTTGGCAAGGAGAAAAAAAATCACCTTGCTGTTCAGGGGTGGGTTTCAAAAACTTTTACTACCAGTTCTGTGGGTGTGGCTTGGTGGGCCTCGCATGGCTTGGTGGGCCTGGCTTGGTGGGCGTTGCAGGGGAAGGATACTGTAAAATCTCCATTCCCACCCCACTCCGGGAAAGTATACTGTAAAATCTCCATTCCCTCCCCACTCCAGGGGAAGGATACTGCAAAATCCCCATTTCCTCCTGATCAGCTGGCACTTAGGAAGCAAAGAATAGATGGGAGTGGGGCCAGTCAGAATTTTTACTACAGGTTCTCCAAACTACTCAAAATTTCTGCTACCGGTTTTTCAGAACTGGTCAGAACCTGCTGAAACCCACCTCTGCTGCTGTTCAGCATGCTGTTTTCTGAGGTCCAGGTATGGGTCCAGGTATGTTTTATGCATTCTCTCAACTCATCCTTTCTTACCCATTCAAGTCAACTAGCAGACTGTCATGCATTTTTGTGGCACCCCAAAAACAGAGATTTAGAATTAGACTTCTCCCCTGCTACCAGCAATGACTAGAACAAGTCTCAGACAAAGGAGAATAACCACTGAAGAACTATGCCATCATCCCCAACTCCTTCAACCAGTCCAGAAAAACACCATGATCAATTTTATCAAAAGCTACTGAGAGATCAAGCAGTGCCAGAACCAATACACCAACCTATCCTAAGCCTATCAAAGGTTAGGCACAGTGGGAGATCTGTGATCAGTAGCGTATCTGTGCTGTATCCCAGCCTGAAGCCTGGCTGAAATGAGTCTAAATAATCTACTCCTCTAAAACATTTTGGATTTGCAAGGGTACCACTTTCTCAAGATTAGACATTGGATAAAAATTACCCAATACCTACATTTTTTGTTCCCTTAATATATTTACCAATTCTACTCCATGAAATCAGAATACTTTAATTCACCTGTATTAATTCATTTTTTGGTTTTTATTGATTGTTCAGTTATATTACCACATACATACGTACATATTTCTTTTTCCCCCATTATTTCATACATTTTAACATATACTGCTCTTATATTCCAAGTTACCATAGTTGTCAATAGTTTGATCCATGAATACTTATTGGCATGGCTTTGGTCAATTAGGCCTCACATAATGCTTTTTTTTAATAAATTAAGACTAGTTTAACAATCTTAGTTATAGCTATGTTACATGTAGCATTCACAGCTAACAATAATAATGTAAAACCAGCCAGTTTGGGACATTTTGACTAATACATCACAAATGCAAACAACCAAAGTCAAGTTTTACCACAAGGATACTCATGCTGTTGTGTGCAAGGTAGGGTATCTAATCTACAAACTTCCAAATACAAGCCAATTACTGTTGTCAACATCCCACCACTTAGGAGATATGTGCAGTAGGTTGACAAATATCTAGAAAAAATATCTGCGGTGTCTTAACTGGTTGGAGTTTTCCAGAATTCTGTTTGTCCCATTTCACACAGTCCCCCACAAAGAACTAAATTCAATGTGTCTAGAAAAGTATCTATGTTTTTGGCCACTATAATCAAGACTTGGAATTTAGAAATTGGGGAAGGGGCATTGCACAGTCATGGAGTACTATAAATCTTTTGTATACAGAAATTCTTTTACAGCTGGAAAAGCTTCTCCTAGAATTTAGGGAACCATTCACAGTCAGGATAATTAACAATTAGATGGACCAATATATCTGATTTGGTATAATATCCTTTCCTGTAGCCATGTGGCACTTTACACCTACAATTTGGATAAAACTTCTTTAGCTATGACGGTCAGCCATTTACCTTCAAACAGGACTTGCAATGTATGCAGTTTTCAGTATAGGTTTCAGAGTTGTTTTGTCAGATATGCATAAATGACTCTAGCAATGTTTTAAATAGATCCATTCCAGGCAGAGTGCCCAATAATTCTATCGTAGTGCCTGAAAGCTATGGTGGTGCGGATGGGGAAGAACAGACTTCAGTCAAGCCTACCAAAACTGAGTGGCTACGGATTTTGGGAACTCCAGTCCTGGAACCTGAAGAGTTTCCAGCCTTGACTTTGGCTAAATGGCATTGACTCGCTTGGGCTCAGTGTGTAATCAAGGGTCCTTCTAGACCAGAGATGGGCAATTAATTTTCCCAAGGAGCCACATAAAAAACTGGGACTGTTGCGTAGGCTGAACTTAATTCTGCTCTATTGTGTGCGAGGTGTACACAATTATTTACCTTTGATTTCTAATTCCAATTGACCTCGTGAGCTGGTTAGGAACAGTCAAAGGGCTGGATGTGGCCAGGGGTAGTAATATATCCAGGTCTAGATTCACATTTGAGAAGAAGTGGCAGCTATGTTTGCACAATTTCTGTTCTAATTGCATTCCTTCCAGGACTGATAGGCCCTGCTCATGATCATTCCCAATAAGATTGTTGTCTCTACATGGGGCTGCTCTTGAAGATCATCTAGAAGCTACAATTGGTCCAGAATGCAGCATTCCGTATGCTAGCCTTTTGGAATACACACATTTGGGAATATTTTCATAGTTGCCAAGGAAGTATTTTTAAAGGGAGGCACTCTCAATATTGCCCAAGGAGCCCTTCGGTGTCAAATAGGACTAGGACTTGTAGTGTCATTATATTAGTGAGCCTGCATTAAATGGAAATCTTCTTCTAAATAAGTATATCAGCTTTCTTCCAGATTTTTAACCAAATATAACCAGACAGATCCCATGCCTACAATTAATGTTATTTTATGCTCTGACCCAGTTGCAAAAATTAACATGCAAGTGTTTCTCTATAGCCATTTATTCTATTAATAGTTGTGCTTAAAATATATGACCAGAGAAATAATTCATAAATTTGCCATACATATTTTAAAATACCTGATGTTGGCCACTAATGGAAATAAGTTGATTACCTCCATATATCATTTTATTTATTAGAAACATTTTACCATAATTTTTGCATTCAATATTGCATATACTGTAGGTAATTTAAAAACAAAATATTTCTTTTAGCTAAACTGTTTAGACTTCATCCTGCAGTCAGTACTACAGTCAACTTATTTGTACATGTTTTTTCAACATCATAAAAAGGGACTATTTCATTGCAGCTAATGATTGCTTGCTCCTTTTTTGCTAATCCCATTAAACCTTTTTTTTGAGTAGGAGTATATTTCATAATCACTTTAATTTTAAATGTTACTTCTTCAAAATATATTTTATGGTTATATACTCATTATGTGTTACCCCTAACCATTAAAAGTTGTGTTTCCCATATGGATGCAAAGTGTTGCTTTACTAATGAATCTATAGTATATAATATATATAGTGTATAATATAGTATGATATATAGTATGTAGTGTATAGTATACCTTTATAAACTATAATCAGGCTAGCAATGTATTAATAAGAGAGATCAGGGTAGCAAAGAGAAGCTACTCTAAAAAGCTGAGAAATCAGTTCTCAGCTAATGAATCTGCAACTGTGTGGAGAAGCCTAAGGAACATCATTGGCTACACAAGACCTCCCTCTCTTACTGAAGACAATCATCAACTGGCAGATGACCAGAATGTATTCTACTGTAAGTTTGAGAGATCACTGTCATCTACTACTACCTTCCCCACCTCAAATACACCAACAGCAGCCAAAATTCCTACATCTATCTCCATCCCTCTGGGAGGTCTCTTTTATAGAAAAAAGATTGGAAAAGCTTCAGGCTCAAATGGAGTAACTCCTTGCTTGAAAGCCTGTGCTAAACAATTGGCCCCCATCTTCACCCACCTCTTTAATAAATTACTGCAAATGTGTTATGTCCTTTCTTGCTTCAAACGCTCTACCATCATCCTGGTTGCTAAGAAACCCACATCAGTGAGCTAAATGACCACACACCAATTGCTCTGACATCTATAGTTATGAAAATCTTTGAGAGGTTAGTGCTGGCCCACCTGAAAACCATCATGGATCTACTGTAAGACCCCTTGTAGTTTGCATACCAAGCAAATAAATCAGCAGATGATGCTGTCAACATGGCACTGCACTATCTTGCAACATCTTGAATCCCTGGGGATCTATGAATGGGTCCATTTGTACACTTCCGCTTGGCATTCAATATCAACATTCCAGAAATTCTTCACTCTACACTGATTCAGCTAGCTGTGCCTGTCCATACTTGTAGGTGGATTATTAGTTTTCTGACAGATAGGAAACAGGTGAAACTAGAGAAAATTACATTTAATATCCAGGCAATTAGGGCAGATGCCCCTCAGGACTGTGAGCTGTTTCCATTGCTCTTTTCTCTATATGACTGCAATGAATTCATCTCTAGGGATTCCTCTGTTAAAGTACTAAAGTTTGCAGATGATAGAACAAGCATTGGTCTCATCTGAGATGGTGATGAGTCTGCATATAGACAAGAGGATGAACAATTAGCCATTTCCTCTGGTTGCTTGCCATGCAACCAAAATGAGTCGAGGAGGTGAGGCCGGAGTGGGGGGAAGGCAGGGACATGCCCTCCCCTCCCTGGTTTTCGCGCCGGCCAAGCAGCCCAACGCGTCCCACCCCATCCCAATGGCAACAGCAGCCTGGCTGCTTCCCTTCCCGCCGTCACTTTATCAAGAAGGGTGGTGGGGCGGGGGAGAAGCAAGATGCATGGAGCAAGACGTGGGTCTCCTTACTGTCTCTTCTTCCCCCCTCACCAGGCATGACAGGGCTCCTGCCCCTCGCTTAGCCACCTGCCCCCTTTAGGGATGCAATTTCGGGGTAGCAGGTAGGGCGGGTGAGAAGCGGGACACGCGTCTTACCTTTCAAGCTCTGTTGTGTCCAGGGAAACATGCTGTAAAAAAAGACCTTCTTGCGAGTTTGAGAAGTTTGATTGAACCGTGAGACGGCTTTCTTTTACAGCGTGTTTCCCTGGACACAACAGTGAGGAACGCAATGGAGCTGGAAAGGTAAGATGTGCATCCCGCTTCTCACCTGCCCTACCTGCCACCCCCAAATTGCATCCCTAAAGGGGGCAGGTGGCTCAGCAAGGAGCAGGAGTCCTGTCATGCCCAGCAAAGGGGGGAGAAGAGACGGCAAGGGGAGTCATGTCTCGTTCCATGCGTCTCACTTCTTCCCCGCCCCACCACCACTGCTGATAAAGAGACAGTGGGAAAGGGAATCAGCTATTGCCATTGGGGTGGGATGGGAGGTGTTGGGCTGCTCATCTGGCGCAAAGAACAGGGAGGGGAGGCGTCGGCAGTGACAGGACATCCAGTCCCACACTCGCAACCTCCGGCACCCCCAAAATAATAAGATCCCCGATAATAAGGCCAAACCCTTATTTGGGGGGGGGGTCAAAAGAAAATAAGACCCTGTCTTATTTTCGGGGAAACACGGTATCATTTAAAAAACACAACAAAGAATCTTCTTCCTTCATCAACTTAGGAAGTTCAGACTGCGCCATGAGCTGTTGATACAGTTTTGCAGAGGAATTATTGAGTCTGTCATTATACTTCTATAACTATCTTTTACAGTGGCTGAACAGGACAGGACAGACTCCAACGGATAGTTAGAACTGCAGAAAGGACAATTGCAATCAGGCTGCCTTCCACAGAAAGCTATAGGGGATGTGGATCAGGACGAGGGCTGAGAAAATATCTATAGACACATCACATGCTGGACATAAACTGTTTCAACTCCTCCCCTCGGGACACCGCCATAAGGCATTGCATGCCAAAACAAGTAGACACAGAGGCAATTTCTTCCCTTGTGCTGTCACTCTGCTGAACACATAATTCTCATAGTACTAATGTCTATGTACATTTACCCATGTTGTTTGGTTTTAGCATTATTATCTTCTTTACTATTCCCCTCTTACTGGTATTATTATTGTGATTATGATGATGATGATTACTATGTTGCTTTGCATGTACACTGAGAGCTTCTATACTGGAGAAAAATTCCTTGTGTGCCTAATCATACTTGGCCAAAAATGTATTCTGTTGTGTTCTGCTCTGCTCTGCTCTATTCTAGTCCTGGGTTATTGCTGCAGGTGACAGATAACAACTCTGTCACAATTCTAAACATGATATTTCCTAGAAGTGAAATGCTAGGCAGATTGTCCCATTGCCATGATAAATTATAATCAAATATACAAATGGTATTGATGTTATGATATGTCAATGTGAATGGGCAGAATCATTCCAAGACAAGACACATGTTGAGGATCTTCTATCTATCTTATTCAAAGAATGCCCTTCATCTAATGGCCATGAATTATTCATGACATCTCTGCACTATCCTCCCACCTCAGTGTTGAACATTTGGGGTTTTTTGGTAACTTGGTCAACTGGTCAGGCCCCATGATCACTATATTCTTTGCATGCCAATAAAGAAACTTGGTTGCAGGTCTCAGACTTTTAGTTCTTTAGAGATGGGTATATAATTTTATTACAACATGATACATAATCAAGAAAAATAATGATTGCTAACAGGAGGGTATATGCAGTCAAAATAGCTCAATCCTCTTTAAAGGAACATAAAACAGCATATAATGATATGCAAAATGGAAATGGATTGTTTAAATATTGTTCTAGATGCTTTGGAACAAAATACAATTTCTATAGTTGAGAAAATAGCAATCCATTTAGAAAGGAGCAGATAAAATTCCAAGAAAAGAAGTTGTTTAAATAGTTTAGATTCTCCCAAAAAGGAGCTGACCAAGAACAAAGGCATTTTTGGAGGAAAAAAAGTATTCCTGAAAACTGCAAAAATGACATTAAACAGAGAGATAATATAAAAATAATCCTAACATATAGGACTCATATTGATGATATTGGACATAAAACTATTTGCATTAAAGCTAGATGGAATCTACACAAGATTTTGCTTACCATAGGAAAATAGGGGAGAGCCCCAGATATATGCAAGCAACTTTCCTTGTGGTCAGCTTGAAAACAGACTCCAAAGATATCAAAACCATCCTATTTTCATTGTCATCCACCTGCTTGATGCTAGATGGTTCTTCTCCATTGTCTCTCCTAACCTACAAATGAAGTCCACATTCTTCTCTTGTCTCATTCTTGAATACCTACATGCAAAGCAAACAATATGCTAAAGAGAATTGGAATTCACCATTAGTCAAGATTTCTCCTTCTTCTCAAGTATTTGCCCAGCATGAGAGTAGCAACCGAAGCTACTGTTACATTTCAATCCTATATAAATAATTGGAAGTGTCTCACTCTATTCAGTGAAATTTACTTTCACATAGCCTGGTGGTACTTGATTTTGACTTACAGGGATTCAGTTTTTTAATTAACATAATGATTTAGAAATTGGATTATATAGATGCATTTTATTTATAATTGACACAAGATCTGAGGCCAGAAGAAAGTGATGTTTGTAACTTGGGGAAAGGGCCAATATCGCAAAGCACTATCTAGAGCTTTCTAAAATTATTTGTGACCTGCTATATCCAGTTTATGCATTTTAAATTGCTCATCCAAATTTGAATCTTTAGCTGTATCTCCTGAATTTGCAAATGCTTGTTTCAAAGGTAAAAGAGTAAGGGACAAAACTAAAAACAGAAATCAGGAAGTATTACTAAGTACATAAGATGAATCTCTCTTTTAGCCATATGCTACAATTACATTGTTTCTTGTCTATGTTCATTAAAATTGGTAGGTTGGCAGATCCTACAAGTCAACAATGAAACAGACTTACTGTAGATTTCAGATTAAATCAGCACTAATTGTAGAGTATTCTGAGAAGTAGGCTGGCTCTATATATCTATTATGTTATATGCAAGACATACGTAGAACAGAATAATAGAGTTGGAAGCAGGGGTGAAATGCTCCCGGTTCGGACCAGATCGCTTGATCTGGTAGCGATGGCGGCGGATGGTTTGGAGAACAAGTAGCAAAAATCCCTCCCCCTGCCCAGTGGTGGGATTCAGCCAGTTCGCACCTAAAACACCACACTACTAACCAGAGCATATAAAACATTTGCTAGACCAATTCTAGAATACAGCTCGCCTGTTTGGAACCCTCACCACATCTCTGACATCAATACAATTGAACGTGTCCAGAAATATTTTACTAGAAGAGTTCTCCATTCCTCTGAAAACAACAAAATACCTTACCCCACCAGACTTGAAATCCTAGGCTTAGAAAACTTGGAACTCCGTCGCCTTCGACAAGACCTAAGTTTAACTCACAGAATCATCTATTGTAATGTCCTTCCTGTTAAAGACTACTTCAGCTTTAATTGCAATAATACTAGAGCAACCAATAGATTTAAACTTAATGTCAACCGCTTTAATCTAGATTGCAGAAAATATGACTTCTGTAACAGAATCATCAGTGCTTGGAATACTTTACCTGACTCTGTGGTCTCTTCCCATAATCCTAAAAGCTTTAACCAAAAACTCTCTACTATTGACCTCACCCCATTCCTAAGAGGACCATAAGGGGCGTGCATAAGCGCACAAACGTGCCTACCGTTCCTGTCCTATTGTTTTTTCTTTTCTTCTTCCTATATACATATATGCTTATACCTCCTTATATTTACTCATATATGTGTTTATATATCATATAATCTTTTTGTATGATACCTACATATATTGTTATGACAAAATAAATAAATAAATAAACAAATAAACAAACAAACAAACAAACAAATAAATATTCGGGAGAACCGGTTGTTGGAAGAAATCTTATTCTGTTTTTTCCCTCACTTTACAGGGCTAATCCTGCAAGGAAGGCAGGAAGGAAACATTCTGCTGTTATTTCTAGCCTAATCTTTATTGCCCTGCTTACAGAAACTGCCTCTCTGGTTAACCCTTATTACATTGTAACAGCTAAAGCGAAGCGCCCATCGACGTGAGTGATGTTGAGTTGGGCACGCCCACATAGTCACATGACCACCAAGCCTACCCAGCTGGTCGTTAGGGCAGAGGACTGGTTGTTAAATTATTTGAATCCCACCACTGCCCCCGCCCCATGCCCAGCTGAGGCATGTGATCATCAGATGGGGTTTTTTTTACTTTTAAAAGCATTTTTTCCTTCGGCCGAAAAAATGCTTTTAAAAGTGAAAAAAAAAAAGTTTTAAAAAAAGCCTCTGATGATGATGATAATAATAATAATAATAATAATAATAATAATAATAATAATAATAATAATAATAATAATAATAATAATAATAATAATAATAATAATAATGTTTTAATTTGTATACCGCCCTTCTCCCGAAGGACTCAGGGCGGTGAACAGGCAAATAAAATACAAACAGAAACATACACTATAATTAAAACAACCCTTAAAAAACTGATTCAAATTTGCCAGAAAATTTAAAATAACATTACACCCCATAAAAATTACAGAAATTTAAAACCCACAATTAAAATTTAAAATTTAGAATTTAAAATCAGGCCAGTTCAGCCAAACGGAATAAATCGTGATCGTGAGGCTCAGCTAGTATCGTCAGAACCCTTTAAAATCATTTTTACAGCCTCTTCAGCTGAAGAGGTTGTAGAAAAAATGCTTTTAAAGGGTTCTGGTGATCCCACTGAATTGCCTGATCTCCAGAACCCTTTAAAAGCATTTTTTACAGCCTCTTCGGCCGAAGAGGTTGTAGAAAAAATGCTTTTAAAGGGTTCTGGCGATCCCAGCTGAGTTGCCTGATTGTTAGAACTCTTTAAAAGCATTTTTTAAAAATGTTTTTAAAAGTTAAAAAAAAAAGTTGCCCACACCCACCCAGTCACATTACCCCCCCCACCAAGCCACACCCACAAACTGGTAGTAACAAATTTTACATTTCACCCCTGTTGGAAGGGACCTTGGAGGACTTCTAGTCCAATCCCTGCTCAAGCAGAAAACCCTATACCTTCTTTCTGTATATACCTTCTATATATCAAAGATATTAGGATGCATGTACATCTGTATGAATGTATCTGCTATCAAAACAAAATGGATTTGCAGCAGTTTGCAATAAAAATAATCAGTAGTACCATCATGATAAGAGATGCATAACCAGCAATAAGTTTTAAAATAAGAGTAGAATAATTCCAACATTAAATATATGTAATTGTGCTAGCGCTTAGAATTCTTAGAGGTTATATTATATGTGTGTCTGTGTGTTTTCGTAGGTTTTCATGGGTGTAGGTATGTAGGTCTTGGCATATTCGGGTCTTTTCCTGTGTAAGGTTGAGGGCATCTTGGCGACGTTTCAACGAGGTCTCACTCGTCATCTTCAGGCTGCTGCTTTCGGCTTCGTGCTTGTGGGAGCAAAGTGTGATCGGAGCTGCCGTCTCTCTATAAATACTGGTGGGGAGGTGTGAAGTGTTGGCTTTGTTGCTGTAAGCGGGTTGTTTGGCTGTGTGGTTGCATCTTGATTGGTAAATGGGGTGGATGTTTGCAGATTAGTCGGCTGTTTCGTAGCATCCTGTGTGGGTATGGTCCTAGTTGTGTGCCCATTAGTCTTCTTTGTTGTAACGACCTGGGTAATGGGCTGACTGGAAACGTCCTGCGTTCTGGTAATGTGACTTCCTGAGTCTTGTGCTGTAACATCCTGGGCTTCGGTGTTGTGATCTCTTGAGTTCTGTGGTGTAATGTCCTGAGCAGATGGCTGTGATACAGCATCCCGGGTTTTGGTTTGGCTCTGAGTTTGAGGTCTTGTCATGTGTTCATGGCGTGTGTCACTTTGCTTTGTGTTGGGATCGGAGGGGGGCGCAGCAGCCGGTGGTGCCGACGTGGTCTAGCTTCTGGATTGTGGTTGTGTTTCATCTGTGGGATGGGTTTGGGTTTGAATCTGGTGAGGATGATTGGTGGTGGCATCGTGTTATCCTGGGTCTGGTGTCAATTTTCGTGGCTGGGACTCGTTTGTTGACTAAGGCTAGTTTCCAGATGTCTGTAGCTGGGAGTATTGTCACATTTGTTCATGTTGTGGGGGTTCTCTATTTCGATGGCTTCCATAATTATTCTCTTCTTGTAGTGTTCAGTTTTGGAGATTAATTTGGTTCCTTCAAAATCAATTTCAAGTCCTGTGGTTTTAAGGTGCTGGAAAAGGGAGAAATTTTTTCTTCTTTTCTGACTGCGTTTTTGTGTTCTGCGATGCGTGCATTTATTCTCCTATTAGTTTGTCCAATGTATGTGGCTGGGCAGATTTTGCATGGTATTTCATCGACTCCTTGGTTTTCTAGCTGGATCTTGTTTTGGGGGTTTCTTAAGATGTTGGCTATTTTTTGGTCTTGTGTTTGTGGCGAATTTTGCTGATTTTATCTGTGGTGCCTTTGATGTACGGGAGGAGGGCGATGCCGTTGTCTTGTTCTGTGTCTTGGTTCTTGGGCAGTGTCTCCCTTTGGATTAGGTTGGTAACTGTGTTTCTTTGGAATCGCAACAGCCCTGCAGATATTGAGCTGAGAAAGAATTATTGGCCCAAAGTCACCCAGACAGCTTTCATGCCTAATGCAGGTAGTACTCAAATTAGAAGCACAACTGAGCCCAAAATTTGTTGCTAATTGAGACAGTTGTTAAGTGAGTTTTGCCCCATTTTATGATCTTTCTTGCCACATTTGTTAAGTGAACTGTTGCAGTTGCTAATAATTTTTTATTTCTTACAACGTGTTTAAATTGTTTGCTATTTCACTTAATGTGCCAATAGCTATAGGGATAATAGAAGATATTTTCTACAACCTAAGCATTTCAATTGTTAGATCACTATATTTTGTATTGTGTTCTTATTCTTTTTCCTCAGTGAAGCAGGGTTTATTTTTTTGAAGAATATCAGTTCAGGAATATTTCTCCTAAGGGTCCAGCAGCAGCCAATCAGGATACTGGACTTTACTTGCTTTGGTATTTTTCCATTTTTGAAATATCCTAGTGAAATGGTTCACCACCTTTGCAATGAATGTGCCTGAGTTGTCAGGGAAAAAGTCCATGTTAGAGTCCATGAAATCATTGTTTTATATCCCATAGCTTGGTACAACTTCAGATCACTCATTATTCCATAATAGTTTCTTGTTTTATAATTTTTTAAAGGTTTTGCAGATGTTTTTGAATGATTGCCATGCAGTCTTTTCAATTTCACTTAAACCTACATCAAATTTGAACAAGAATAAGCTTTTATTGTTTCTTTTTCTGAGAACCTGCAAAAATACTTTCTTTAATCTTTGCATCATTAATCCTGAGAAATTTATTTCTCAACTACATGAATCCAGTTTCTGTTTTACCTATCACTTTAAGGAAGTTTTTATAAGCCCAAGTTTGATTTGCAAAGGAAGGAGGAAGACCATTTCAGGGTCTATAAGGGGACCGATTACCACAATTGTTTTTCCTGGAACAACTGAGGTACATTTGGCTAATTTTTCTGAACATAATGGTTTTTCCTGTACCTACTGTTCCGCTCACACAGAAAACAACCTTACTTTGCATATTTGAGCTGCAAGCCAAGCAGAAGTGTAATGACCTTCAGTTCTCTACACATTTTCATTTATATTTTTCATACTGAATGTTTTCTAAAAGTAGTTTTAGGTTCTCATATGATTCTTTCATGTTAGCAACATGGGCTAATGGTATAGATGTAATTTATTTCCATTATGAAAAAAGAAAGCTTTCAAACTGTTTTTTAGGAGCCAGTGACCAAGCACCACTCATTTATAAATGGCTAAGATTCTCTAGAACAGAACTTCTTTATAAAGTACTAGCTCATCTTCTTGGAAGAAGAAACTGATTAAATTCATCGTCATTGTGCTGGTTAGGCAGAAACACTAACAATCTGATGAATAGTCATTTGGCTCTTTCCAAACCACAGGAATGGCAAACGAATTCAATATGAACCCTTTAATCATCCTGTTAAAAGTCAGTGTGACATATGTCAATGTCACATACCAAATGTGAGGGGTCCAATTCTTATTTTAGTTATTCACTTTGCAACCAAAATAAATCCCATAGAATTTCTTGACAGATAAAGTGAGATTTCATTTCTGAAATGTAGATACTAACTGACCAAATACATAGCAGACTGTGTGAGGATGATTTAAGTTCTGTAATATGAAAACAGTACGTAGATAAGCACAACAATGTTAAAACCAAACTAATATTTAACTTGGGAACATGGAATATCCATTTAAACTACTTGCAATCTTCTCTGGCACCAGACAACAAAAAACCACTCACCAGGTAGATACTGGGCTCATGTCTATAGACAGGTGCAAATAGGACTAGACCTGCACGTTATACTGTTGTGCACTATCTGCCATGATTTCTACTTTTGTCTTGTAGTTATTTATGCTTTTTTTTCTTCTGTTCAATCATGTCCAATTCTTGGAGAGTGCTTGGATAAGTCCATGCAGTTTTCTTGTCCAGGTTGTTTTCTCCAGATGTGGTTTGCCATTGCTTCCTTCCGAGAGCAGAGAAAAAGTGACTGGCCCAAGGTCACCCGGCTGGCTTTGTGTCCAAGAAGGGGCAAGAACTCATGACTTCATGATTTTTATCCTGGTGCCTTAACCATACTGGCGCCCTTATTTATTTTGTATGCTAGAAAACAATAGTAACAGTTTATTTTGCTTAATGACTATTACAAATATACAACTATACCAGTGTTATTGCTATACTAGTGTTATTGTTATACCTGGTGTGTTGTGTTCTTAAACTACTTGACCCAACTACTATTCTCCAAAGCACCGAGGGCAGGACAAGAAGCAGTGGGTGGAAACTAACCAAGGAAAAAACCTAGAACTAAAGAGACATTTCCTGACAGTTAGAACAATTAGTCAGTGAATCAGTTTGCCTCCAGAAGCTGTGAGCACTCTAACACTGGAGGTTTTTAAGAAGAGATTGGACAATCATTTGTCTGAAATGGTACAGGGTTTCCTGCTTGAGCAAGGGGTTGGACTATGTATTGGTTTACCTTTCCTTTCAACCATTCATTTTATTTATTCATGCATGCATTCATCTTATTTATGTTTGTCCATCTTACTAAACATGACTCAGGTTGGTGTACATTAAAATATATATAAAACAGTGATATACAAAACAATCTGAATAAGTAATACCGTATTATGATTAAGAGGCAAGGAGAGAGTAAGAGATATTAACAACAATGGAAACAGCTCAGCAGTTCACTACTCCCTTGGGCCTGATGACATAAGCAAGTTTTGAGGGACTTATGGAAAGATAATGGGGATGGAGCCAACCTCATCTTAGTAGTCATTTTTACTTCTGTTACTTTCTGGATGTTATCTTTGCAAACTGCAATGAGCATTATCTTTTTGCTTGACTCGATGCAATCATTTAATCCATGTTTTTCTTTTTCAACTATCTGAGCTGAAACCACAGGGATTCCAGGAATGCTACTCCGTGTACATTATTGAGTCCTAGCTAGGCCCCAGGGTGCATGTGTTACTCTCTCAGAAATGTGCAGATTGTGTTTTTAGTGTAACATTAGCTGAGATTCTGTGGTTGAAGTGGGGTGTGGTCATTGTCACTGAGACTCCATGACAGAATCCATGACAGCACTACTACACAGCAGACCTGACCTAACCAAATTGATCAAGGCTGAAATATTCAAAATCATGACTCTTATCAACCTGTGGCTAACCATATATTTTCAATTTGACGTACAAATATATCAGCAAATCAAAGGAATACCTATGGGATCACCACTTTCAGGACTAATAGCAGAGACCATAATGCAATGCCTAGAATCTGTAGCATTTCCCTGTATACAAGTCAAAGTATTCCATCTTCAAAAGAATACAGTAACAGTAACAGAGTTGGAAGGGACCTTGGAGGTCATCCAACCCCTGTTCACAGAAGAGACTATACTAGGGATTCGAGCTGCCAACCTTTCTGATCGACAAGCTCAGCGTTTTAGTTACTGAGCCACCTAGGGAATACAATTCACTAGGGAAGAAGAAAACAACTTGCTAACCTTTATGGATATCCTCATCAGCAGCAGCAATGATAGCAAATTAGAAACACAAGTCTGTTGTAAAATTACCCACACCAACCAAGTGCTCCACTACCAAAGTAATAACCCAACCTCCCATGAGAGAAGCTGTGTAAGAACTCTATTTAGATGAGCACAAACATACTGCAGCAACCCTGTACATCAGAAAAAGGAAATAAATCATTTGTACAATATTTTCCAACAAAATGGATATCCACAAAAAAATATATATATGTGTGTGTAGGTCTTTGGTTGCTCGGGTTTTCTCCCATGTAAAATTGGAAATGTCTTGGCAACGTTTCGACGAAGTCTCATTCGTCATCTTCAGGCTTCAGCTTCGTGCTTCTGGGAGCAATGTGTGATCGCAGCTGTTTCTTCCTTTTAACTGCTAGTGGGGTTTTGAACTGATTGGGTGGGAGCTTGGCTGTGCTCTGATTGGATGGAGGTTTTTTTGTGCTCTGATTGGCTGGGGGTGTGTCCTGTTTGGGTGGGGGCTTGGTTGTGCTCAATTTAGTCTGTGTTGCAGGGGGATTATAGCTGGTGAGCTGCATAGCTGTTGTTTGGCTTTGTGGTGGTGCTACATCTTCATAGTGGGTGTCAGTCTGCTGCATGTATGGATTGGAGGGGTTTGAAATGGCTAATGTTGCAGCTGCGGTCTGGCTTCTGGTCCTTGGTCGTGCTTCTTGATCAGTGTGGGTTTGGGTCTGCTTTCTGGGTGGATGTGCGGTGGTGACATCCTGTGTGGACCTCGTGAGTGTGGGTCTGGTGTCATTCCTCGTGTTAGGGACTCGTTTGTCAATAAGGGCGGGTTTCCAAATGGCTGGTAGGCGGGAGGTATCATCTCGTTTGTTCATGCTGTGTGGGCGTTTTTCTATCTCAATGGCTTCTCTGATTATTCTGTTGTTAAAGTGTTCAGTTTTGGCGATAGTTCTGGTCTTTTTAAAGTCAATATCATGTCCTGTGACTTTAAAGTGTTGGACCAGGGAAGAAGTTGGTTCCTCTTTTTTGACTGAGTTCTTGTGTTCTTCAATGCGTGCACTATTATATTATATATATATATAGCATAACCAGCACAAGCTGTGAAAAAGATAACATTATCATAGATCAAAAACATCTCAGAAACCATCAACAAACTATTACACCCACATGGGATCACCACAGCACACAAATCAACTAAAGCCCTTCAGAACATCCTAAGTAAACCCAAAAATCCAGCAACTCCAGAAGAAGAAAAAAAGTAGTCATCTACAACATACTGTGTAATGACTGCAACAACCCCTATGTAGGACAAAAAGGCAGAAGAATAGCAGAGCGCATTCATGAACACCAGCTAGTATAGAAGACATGATGAAAACATCTTAATTTCACAATTTATGGACAGATTTAACCATCGTTTCAACTAGGGAACTATGAGCATTTTAGACCAAGCCAAGTCCAAAATCTTTAGAGAATTCCTGGAAGCCTGGCACTCAGACAAATAAGCCATAAACAAGCACATAGAAATAAACAACATCTATATACTATTCATAAGAGACAAACAAAAAGGAAAAAAAGGAAACAAAAAAAACCAAAACACCATCTCACTAGCAATCAACAGCCAGATGAGCAGAGATTGACACTAAGATTAAAATTAGACCAACAATCAAAAAGCAAACAATATTCCAACCAAGGAAATACCATCTCAGGTAAACAAACTAACTGTCCAAGCTGTCAATGGTGGTCCCCAGGCTTGAAATGGTAGGGGACTTCAGGCTACCTTTTATTGGCCTGGAAGTCAGAGGTTTGTGGCCACCATGAATCCAATCCAGAAAACTGATGTTCCAGCATGCTGTGGGGTGATCACATTAAATTTGGGACAGTGGCAACATTATCTGGAGCTGAAGGATGGTGCCATCTGTCCCTTATCCTAAACAGATCACTCAACTACCTTTGGAATTTTCTCTGGCAGCCCCTTATCCAGGAAGATGGAACCTATTTGATTGGTCTGTCCTAGTGATCTATTTGGATTCCAGAAGGTAATTTGACTGAGGCTTTAGTTGCAATGACTAAGTGTCAGAGACTTGGTTTGGATCATGTCTATGCATGTGAATCACGTGCATCTTTTGTTGCAGCAGCTCCAGGAAATGAAGCTGTGCAAGAGACACTTAAGAGTCCCACAGGAGGAAGACAAACAGTGGGTCTGATCAAGCCCAGTTAAGAGATTGTAATAAGAATTACCTTGCGACAATAGCAGCAAAATACACCTATTTTTCCATTCTTGTTGCATTTATAAAAAGCCAGCATCCACATTTAGGCTGACTTGATACCTCATAGATAGGACAGGTCCAAGGATATCTTTCTAGACATCTAGATAGGAGTCAACTAAAATTAGACTCTGACTGTGCAGATCACATGGAGTTGCTTGCTTGTTTTGGAAAAGTTTCCGCCTGTTAATCCTGAGGAAACAAATGGACAGGATCTTTGGATATAATATAATATAATATAACAACAGAGTTGGAAGGGACCTTGGAGGCCTTCTAGTCCAACCCCCTGCCCAGGCAGGAAACCCTACATCATCTCAGTCAGATGGTTATCCAACATTTTCTTAAAAATTTCCAGTGTTGGAGCATTCATATAAGATCTGGTTTTTTTCTTTTAGATTCATGTTCCACTTGGCCTCCTAGAAAAGAAACTATGGTTAGAGCCAGGCAACGGTAAACACTTTTATTAAGGAAGGGATGCTTCTACCTTCTTTGAAAGAGTTAGTGGGGGTTCATCCTGTCCTGAAGAGGATCACTGAATCAAGTAAACTTGGACAATTTTCTTATGGTTTCCAACCTTTATGCTCATAAGCAAAAAATGCAATCACCTCTTCCCTCAACAACTTTGTGCCTGATTCTATATACAATACTAATTATGTGATTTTTCTCATTTTGGCTTACTGTGATGTGTGGCCCTAGCTCTATATAAACACATTGTATGAACCTAGCAAGGTGATGGATGTTAAAATTAAAAAATGTGTTTTTCCCCTCAAGCAATATTTAAGGTGAATTTGTGCTCAGCCCTGAGAAACCTTTTTCAAAATGATGCACAGATGGTATTTAATGTTTAGATAGCTCCAGATGTTGCCTGTCCTCTTTTCTGAATGTTGGAAAGGGTATGAGGAAGTCTGTATATGTAAAAATTTTATGATATATTTTAATAAATACTATCTTAAATTGATATTTTTTCAATTTACCCTAAAGTAACTACTTTATTGTGTATAGCCAAACTTCCAGATTTTTCAGCTTACATGTTCTTTATATGTATGAAGGCTGTTGCATATATATTGTACATGGAGTAGATGCATTTAAAAGTACTCTTTCTTACAAAGCCATGACTTATCTACATGCTTTCTCAGTAGTAACAGTAGGATCAAAGTAAGCCATAATACAGAAATCTCTCTTTTTATTTAAATATACAATTCTTCCCCTTTTCTGTTAGTTTTAGGTTAATGAGAATTCATTGTATAAAGAACATGGAAATCTGCCACTTGGAGTCATTCTTAAAATGTATTGACATCAGATAATATTTGTGTTAGGATATACTGTAAAATGTCTCTTTGCTATCTTTTGCACTCTGTCTTAATCAGTCTTAAGATACAATTCTACATATTTACCTAAGAAAAGGACCTACTAAATATAATGCAATTTAATTCTTAATAAGCATGCAAGGCAACAAAAAAATCTTGCATCCTTCAGTATATGTATATACATAATTTGTGTGTGTGTGTGTGTGTACATACACACATATGAATTTCAGGGATCTCTAGCTGTCTGTCAGTTACCTACAGCTAGTCCTCAATCTATGACCACAATTGAGCCCAAAATTTCCATTGCTAAACAAAACAGTTTTTAATTTTGCCCCATTTTACAACTTTTCTTGCCACAGTTGTTAAGGGAATCATTTCACCTGTTAAGTTAGTAACATGGTTGTTAATTGAATCTGGCTCCCCATTGACTTTGCTTGTCAGAAGGTCACAAAATATTATCATCTGACCCCAGGACATAGCAAACATTTTAAATATGAGTCAGTACCAAGTGTCTGAATTTTGATCACATGATCATGGGGATCCTGCAATAGTTGTAAGTATGAAAAACAGTCATAAGTCACTTTTTTAGTGCCACTGTAAATTCGAATGGACATTAAACTAAGTGTTGTAAATCAAGGACTAAATCAAAATGTAATGTCAGTGAAATTATGCAAGAGTATTTTCATATTATTTTATTTTCTAGTTGCAAATAAAAAGTTGTGATTCTTTAATACAAAACAGATTGTAATAATAGCATTAATATTTATGTTAAATCATACTCTTGTTAAACAATCTCTATAGAATTAGAATTAAATCCAAAAAATGTTATGTTAAATACAGTTCCTCAAAGCCATTAGTACTAATTCATTCTGCCAAACAGATGAGGATCCTAGCTGCTCTGATGCAACCTGTTAATCTTATTTGTTTAGTTCCTGGCATCTTGGCTTCTAGACACACACAGTATTTCATTATGAACAATTCAGCTCTTACCCTGCTCACCTGCAGAAATGAGTCAAATTTCTGGGAAGACTAAATGTTCATTCACACCCACTAAGCCAAAGCTTTTATTGAAAATACTTTGGAATGCTCACTCAGGTGTCTTTTGGTTTCTATACTTATCCCTCCCTGAGCCAAAAAAAGAAGCAAAATTGCTAGTTGCCGGTGTAATCTTTGAACAGCATTTGTCCTTTTCAGAAAGAAGTGAATTTCAGAAACAAGAATTACATGAAATATATTTGACCCAAGTTATACCAACATTGTATTTATGGGAAGTCACTTTTTCCTTTGTTCAGATCAAAATATGCTTATTGATTATGAATTGTTTGTGATAACAACACAATGAGAAGAAACCATTTTATATATTTCAGACATAGAACTCAGTTTGGAAGGTCTGTACCCACCACTGTGGCTTCTGTTTTAACTAAATAATCCCAGGGATTCAATGTCTATAAACACAATTCAGACTAGTGGATCACAAAGAGATCAGGCATGACTATCAGACACCAAAGAAAAGGTATTCAAAATATTAAAGAGGAGATGTGTATAAAGGTTCTCAATCATCCAGATCATGGTTGTCTCAAAAGTGTTTTTCAAAAGGCAATCGGACTTTGTTTTTTCCTTAAAAACATTTCGATTCTCATCCAAGAACTTGGAAGAGGAGGAGGAGGAGGAGGAGGAGGAGGAGGAGGAAGAAGAAGAAGAGGAGGAGGAGGAGGAAGAGAAGAGGAAGAGGAAGAAGAAGAATGTAAACAGTTATTGCTTGTTTAGCAATCTATAATAAAACATCCTTGGCTAAGTATAATCTTTAAACAGATCATTGCCTACATCTGTTTGTTGACATGCACATTTATTCCCTTTTTCATAGTAAAATTACATCTTCATGGTGTTTAAAATGGTCAAGCAATTCATGAATGCTTGACTAATAAAACCATTTTACCTACCTCTTAAAATAAAATGCAGTGGTTTTTAAATTTGTTATGGTTTATTTTTCCCAAAAGGTAAAATTAGAAGCTACAGTGGGGAAGATAACTGTGATGTTTAAGTGTTACTTGTGGGATTCTCATTAGTGTTAAAGACTCTCTAGCCCTAAAACTCAATAAATAATTAGACTCAGCAGAAATCATACAAGTTTGTTTCCTTTTTCTGAAATAAAGAACTCTTTCTGTCAGGATAGAAGGATCTGTGGGTCAACTATGATGAGATAGAATGATACAATTGTTTCATACCCATGTTTATTGTACATTTCTGTAGGGAGAAATCTGAATATTTATTTATTATTACAATGTCAAGACTCCACAGCAAATCTGGGTGGCTCATAAGTAAAATATTAAACGCCACTTCACAATGTGTATAACCATCCTTTACCAATTCAAACTGAAGACTGTATATTGATTTTGTTTGGTCTTAGTGATACCGTATGACCAAACTCTGACTATGTGGTACCATAACATTATTGCATTCTCTACATTATTTCTGAATGGCTGGTGGAGAACAAAGACTGGCTCAAAAATAAAATTAAAAATTGTTTTCCTTCTATTGCCCAACATATCTTACAACACTTGAATCTGGCAAAGTGGCAATCAGCAGTTCCTAAGCTAGAGAGAAGCATTTCATCAACATAGTATAGCTAACTCCGAAGATAGTCAAGAGAGTGGTCAATTATGAATTAAATTAGAAAATAGGAGGAAAAAGCCTAGTATTTAAACCAAGACCTACATACAGACTTACCGGTATGCATTTGAACTGGAGATGGCAAATCATCTGTTGCGGATAATGCTTCATTTTTATCCATAACAATGCTGCTGCTAATCTAGATGAGATGTATCTGAGAATCTGTTCAATTTGCTGCCATGTTCTGATGAGAAGCTTGGCATACCTTCTTAGGATGGAACAACTTGCCTCCCTTCCTACTATTTCATTATTTGTGGAAAAGTAAAATAAATTACAAATTTAACCTGGTAAACTGCAAAGTCACATACGTGACCTGGCGGTTAGATAAATCAAACGAACAAAAAAATTTCTACTGCTTCACCATTAAAAAAAAAGGCCTGATTTCATGAATTCATGCTAATAAATTATTAGCATACAACATGATAATGATTTTCAATGATCTGTTGGCCTGTCATGTGGAAACTGCAACAGCACAGCTTTCAACTAAACATAAAAAGAACTATTCAGCAGAAGAAATTTCTATGGTTATAATTTGTTGCTAGAGACACTGCATTTAATTAGGGATGGAAGTCTAGTTTGACTAGTTTATATGCATGGCTATTTCACTCTCTCTGATTATAATAGTTCTCACATTGTATTAAGCCATACTTTTAACTATAGAATTTGCACAATGTTTCCACATACTACTGTCTGTAAACTATACTTTAAGTCATAAACTATGATTAAGGGACAATGATGGGCTTCACAGTACAGCAAAAGCTTTGTTTTATTATGTTATTCAAATCTAGCCTAAACATTATTTCTGTACAAACCGTTAGAGCCACTTACACAGAAGTACAATGCAGATGAAAGTTGTGAAAGCTCAAGAGATCAACATGCTATTTGACTGGATACTATAACTTTTGTAAATTATTCCATTTCTAAGAACTTCCAACAACTAAATTCTATTTGAACCAGGATATAGTAGTGAGAAAATGCCAATATCTTAAGTGACGGAAGCATTCAAATGTGTTATAACACTGAGTTTTAAGCAAAAATCGGTAACCGCAGGGTAATGATATACTGCCTTTTTCAAGTTTATCTTTATACCTTCCTAGTGTAGCAGACCTGAAACTTCTTGGTAGATTCCCATCTAAATATGAACGGGGTTCAATCCTGCTTAGTTTTGTTGTTGTTGCTGGGGTGACTGGAGGGGGGAGATCTATCATGTTGGCTTAGTGCTACTACCTACTGCAGGAGTGTCAAACTCAAGGCCCGTGGGCCAGATCCGGCCTGTGGGGTGCTTAGATCTGGCCCAAGGAGCCAGCCTGGAAATAGCAAAGGACGAGCCTGCGGTGCCTCTGCTAGCCTGGGTCAATAATTTATAGTTCTAGTCTTCCTATGGAGTCAGTTTCTTGATCTGGTTTCTCTCTCATAAGGTGATCAAGTAGATGAAGTAAGTATGAAGTAAGTTGGAAGAGGTTTTCCCCACCGCCTTGAAAGAGGCGGTGGTGAGACCCCTCCTCAAGAAGCCTTCCCTGGACCCAGCTATTTTGGGAAATTATCGTCCAGTCTCCAACCTTCACTTTGTGGCGAAGGTTGTAGTGAGTGTGGTGGCATGGCAGCTTCCCCAGTACCTGGATGAAGCTGTCTATCTAGACCCGTTCCAGTCCGGCTTCCGGTCCGGATATAGTATGGAGACAGCTTTGGTCGTGTTGGTGGATGACCTCTGGAGGGCCAGGGATAGGGGTTGTTCCTCTGCCCTGGTCCTATTAGATCTCTCAGTGGCTTTTGATACCATCGACCATGGTATCCTGCTGCACCGGTTGGAGAGCTTGGGAGTGGGAGGCACCGTTTATCGGTGGTTCACCTCCTATCTCTCTGACTGGTCGCAGACGGTGTTGACAGGAGGGCAGAGATCGACCGCGAGGCACCTTACTTGTGGGGTGCCTCAGGGGTCGATTCTCTCGCCTCTCCTGTTCAACATCTATATGAAGCCGTTGGGCGAGGTCATCAGTGGCTTTGGGGTGAGTTACCAACTGTACGCTGACGATACGCAGCTGTACTTTTCCACCCCGGGCCACCCCAACGAAGCTGTCGAAGTGCTGTCCCGGTGCCTGGAAGCCGTACGGGTCTGGATGGGGAGAAACAGACTCAAACTCAATCCCTCCAAGACGGAGTGGCTGTGGATGCTGGCACCCCGGTACAGTCAGCTGCAACCGCAGCTGACTGTTGGGGGCAAGTCATTGGCCCCAACAGAAAGGGTGCACAACTTGGGCTTTCTCCTGGATGGACGGCTGTCGTTTGAAGATCATTTGGCGGCCGTCTCCAGGAGAGCTTTTTACCAGGTCCGCTTGGTTCGCCAATTGCGCCCCTTCCTTGACCGGGATGCCTTATGCACGGTCACTCACGCTCTTGTCACTTCTCGTTTGGATTATTGCAATGCTCTCTACATGGGGCTACCCTTGAAGTGCACTCGGAGGCTTCAGTTAGTTCAGAATGCAGCTGCGCGGGTGATTGAGGGAGCCACACGTTGCTCCCGTGTAACACCACTCCTGCACAGTCTGCACTGGCTACCTGTGGTCTTTCGGGTGCGCTTCAAGGTTTTGGTTACCACTTTTAAAGCGCTCCATGGCTTAGGGCCTGGGTACTTACGGGACCACCTGCTGTTACCTTATGCCTCCCACCGACCCATACGCTCACACAGAGAGGGTCTTCTCAGGGTGCCGTCCGCCAAGCAATGTCAGCTGGCGGCCCCCAGGGGAAGGGCCTTCTCTGTTGGAGCACCTACCCTCTGGAACAAACTTCCCCCTGGTTTGCGTCAACTACCTGACCTTCGGACCTTTCGCCGTGAATTAAAAACATACTTGTTGGGACTGGCCTAAATTTTTTAAACTTTTTGAATTTTAAATAATTTTAATTGGGGTATTTTTATGAATTTTATGGGTTAAATTTGATGGTTTTAAACTTTCGGCCATTTATAGAATATGTATTTTAACTTTCTGTTTTAATCTGTATATTGTATTGTTTTTTATAATTTGGCTGTACACTGCCCTGAGTCGTTCGGGAGAAGGGCGGTATAAAAATCTAAATAATAAATAAATAAAATAAATAAATAAATTAAAAAAACAAAATCATAGAAATGTACATCTCTCTATTTTTATAAGTGTATAAAATCATGTGTGTGGAGGTGTGGTCCTGTGTCATGCCCACCATGGCCATGCCAATCCCTCAATGCAGCCTTCAATGAAATTGAGTATGACACCCCTGCTTTAGAGCAATGTTTTTGAAATATTGATTTTTTTTAAGATAATTCTTTCCAGATTGACTTGTCCAATGAGAAACTTGAAAAGGCCAATCTATAGGCCTACAGCACTGCAAATCATACTGGCCCTTATACTAACATAGAATAGAATAGAATAGAATAGAATAGAATAGAATAGAATAGAATAGAATAGAATAGAATAGAATTTTTATTGGCCAAGTGTGATTGGACACACAAGGAATTTGTCTTGGTGCATATGCTCTCAGTGTACATAAAAGAAAAGATACATTCATCAAAGTACAACACTTAATGATGGTCATAGGGTACAAATTTAACACTTAATGATACAACACTTAATGATAGTCATAGGCTACAAATAAGCAGTCAGGAAACAATCAATATCAATATAAATCATAAGGATTAGCAGCAACAAAGTTACAGTCATACAGTCATAAGTGGAAAGAGATGGGTGATGGGAACAATGAGAAGATTAATAGTGCAGATTTAGTAAATAGTTTGACAGTGTTGAGGGAATTATTTGTTTAGCAGAGTGATGGCGCTGGGGAAAAAACTGTTCTTGTGTCTAGTTGTTCTGGTGTGCAGTGCTCTATAGCGTCATTTTGAGGGTAGGAGTTGAAAGTTTATGTCCAGGATGTAAATATTTTCACGGCCCTGCAACATGCAACATGCAACATTCCCAGAAACAATTGAGCAAAAAATTTCTACTGCTTCACAATTAAAAAAAAAGGCCTGATTTCATGAATTCATGCTAATAAATTATTAGCATACAACATGATAATGATTTTCAATGATCTGTTGGCCTGTCATGTGGAAACTGCAACAGCACAGCTTTCAACTAAACATAAAAAGAACTATTCAGCAGAAGAAATTTCTATGGTTATAATTTGTTGCTAGAGACACTGCATTTTAATTAGGGATGGAAGTCTAGTTTGACTAGTTTATATGCATGGCTATTTCACTCTCTCTGATTATAATAGTTCTCACATTGTATTAAGCCATACTTTTAACTATAGAATTTGCACAATGTTTCCACATACTACTGTCTGTAAACTATACTTTAAGTCATAAACTATGATTAAGGGACAATGATGGGCTTCACAGTACAGCAAAAGCTTTGTTTTATTATGTTATTCAAATCTAGCCTAAACATTATTTCTGTACAAACCGTTAGAGCCACTTACACAGAAGTACAATGCAGATGAAAGTTGTGAAAGCTCAAGAGATCAACATGCTATTTGACTGGATACTATAACTTTTGTAAATTATTCCATTTCTAAGAACTTCCAACAACTAAATTCTATTTGAACCAGGATATAGTAGTGAGAAAATGCCAATATCTTAAGTGACGGAAGCATTCAAATGTGTTATAACACTGAGTTTTAAGCAAAAATCGGTAACCGCAGGGTAATGATATACTGCCTTTTTCAAGTTTATCTTTATACCTTCCTAGTGTAGCAGACCTGAAACTTCTTGGTAGATTCCCATCTAAATATGAACGGGGTTCAATCCTGCTTAGTTTTGTTGTTGTTGCTGGGGTGACTGGAGGGGGGAGATCTATCATGTTGGCTTAGTGCTACTACCTACTGCAGGAGTGTCAAACTCAAGGCCCGTGGGCCAGATCCGGCCTGTGGGGTGCTTAGATCTGGCCCAAGGAGCCAGCCTGGAAATAGCAAAGGACGAGCCTGCGGTGCCTCTGCTAGCCTGGGTCAATAATTTATAGTTCTAGTCTTCCTATGGAGTCAGTTTCTTGATCTGGTTTCTCTCTCATAAGGTGATCAAGTAGATGAAGTAAGTATGAAGTAAATTGGAAGAGGTTTTCCCCGCCGCCTTGAAAGAGGCGGTGGTGAGACCCCTCCTCAAGAAGCCTTCCCTGGACCCAGCTATTTTGGGAAATTATCGTCCAGTCTCCAACCTTCACTTTGTGGCGAAGGTTGTAGAGAGTGTGGTGGCATGGCAGCTTCCCCGGTACCTGGATGAAGCTGTCTATCTAGACCCGTTCCAGTCCAGTTCCGGTCCGGATATAGTACGGAGACAGCTTTGGTCGTGTTGGTGGATGACCTCTGGAGGGCCAGGGATAGGGGTTGTTCCTCTGCCCTGGTCCTATTAGATCTCTCAGTGGCTTTTGATACCATCGACCATGGTATCCTGCTGCACCGGTTGGAGAGCTTGGGAGTGGGAGGCACTGTTTATCGGTGGTTCACTCCTATCTCTCTGACTGGTCGCAGACGGTGTTGACAGGAGGGCAGAGATCGACCGCGAGGCACCTTACTTGTGGGGTGCCTCAGGGGTCGATTCTCTCGCCTCTCCTGTTCAACATCTATACGAAGCCGTTGGGCGAGGTCATCAGTGGCTTCGGGTGAGATACCAACAGTACGCTGATGACACCCAGCTGTACTTTTCACCCCGGCCACCCCAATGAAGTTGTTGAAGTGCTGTCCCGGTGTTTGGAAGCCGTACGGGTCTGGATGGGGAGAAACAGGCTCAAGCTTAATCCCTCCAAGGCGGAGTGGCTGTGGATGCCGGCATCCTGATTCAGTCAACTGCAGCCGCGGTTGACTGTTGGAGCAGTTACTGGCCCCAAAGGACAGGGTGCGCAACTTAGGTGTCCTCCTGGATGATCGGCTGTCGTTTGAAGATCATTTGGCGGCCGTCTCCAGGAGGGCCTTCCACCAGGTTCGCCTGGTTCGCAGTTGCGCCTTCCTTGATCGGGATGCCTTGTGCACAGTCACTCATCGCTCGTTACCTCTCGCTTGGATTATTGTAATGCTCTCTACATGGGGCTCCCCTGAAGTGCACTCGGAGGCTTCAGTTAGTTCAGAATGCAGCTGCGCGGGTGATTGAGGGAGCCACACGTTGCTCCCGTGTAACACCACTCCTGCACAGTCTGCACTGGCTACCTGTGGTCTTTCGGGTGCGCTTGTCCGCCAGGTCCGCCTGGTTCGGCAGTTGCGCCCCTTCCTTGAACGGGATGCCTTGTGCACAGTCACTCATGCGCTCGTTACCTCTCGCTTGGATTATTGTAATGCTCTCTACATGGGGCTCCCCCTGAAGTGCACTCGGAGGCTTCAGTTAGTCCAGAATGCAGCTGCGCGGGTGATAGAGGGAGCTCCGCGTAGCTCCCATGTAACACCGCTCCTGCGCAGACTGCACTGGCTACCTGTGGCCTTTCGAGTGCACTTTAAGGTGTTGGTTACGACCTTTAAAGCGCTCCATGGCTTAGGGCCTGGGTACCTACGGGACCGTCTGCTGTTACCACATGCCTCCCACCGACCCGTACGCTCTCACAGAGAGGGACTTCTCAGGGTGCCGTCCGCCAAACAATGTCGGCTGGCGGCCCCCCGGGGAAGGGGCTTCTCTGTGGGGCTCACACTCTGGAACGAGTTTCCCCCAGGTTTACGCCAAATACCTGACCTTCGGACTTTTCGCCGCGAACTGAAGACACACCTTTTTATCCGCGCGGGGCTGGCTTAAATTGAATTTTAAATGTCAAATTTTATTAATTTTAAATGGGGTTTTTTAGTGTATGGTAAATTTTTAAATTGTCAGGCTAATTTAAATAAGTTTTTTAAATTGCATTTTAATTGTATTTTGTATTGTTTGTTTTATTCTGCCTGTACACCGCCCTGAGTCCTTCGGGAGAAGGGCGGTATAAAAATCAAATAAATAAAATAAATAAATAAATAAAATAAAACCTCACAACAAAAATGGAAAGTTATGGACAAAATCTGGGATACCAGTAGGAAAGACTAGTAAATTATAGCACAAACTCAGGGGCATAAAATATTTCCATTCATACCTTTGATACAGCATTGTTTTATACTGCATCTATCTATCTATCATCTATCTATCTATCTATCTATCTATCTATCTATCTATCTATCTATCTATCTATGTATCTATCTATCTTCTATCACCATCATCCTCTTCATCATCAGTATTCTTCACTATATCAAGACTCTGTAATCTCTTTATTCTATAAAATACCACTCAACTTTAATTATATGAGTTTGAAACATCAAGTTCATATACCCTTAACTAAAAACAACTTAAAGGATTGTCCAATGGGCTATGCTGCTGACATCAACAATTTAAAATTCAGAGAGTTATTTTGTTACTTTCCTTGGGCTACGAAGAGAACTAAAGCTACTGAATGCATGCAACAAACACAGCTTTTTAAATTCTGCACTTAAATATACAGAGCGGCTGAGGCTGGGAGGGATGACTTTTAAAATAGAAAAATATGGAATAAAGTAGCACTAACTGGTAGTTATAGATCTGAAAAGTTAGGAAATTCTTCTTTCAGACTTAGTCTGCACCAGGCTTTTTTTTTTTTTTTTGGGGAACTGTTGCTCTCATTGAGTGTTGTTGTCGTCAGCCATTCGGTTGTGTCTGGTCCTCAGCCAATCTATGGATCAGCACTCTCCTTGCCCTTCTGTCTCACACTGCGTCCTTCAGATCCACCATGGTCATTTCAGTCATCTTTTATAGTATCCAGTTGGTGAGTGCTTGGGCAGTCCTTCCTCCTTTTTCTGCTGATCATTCACAGCATAATTGACTTTTCGAATGAGTGAGCTCTCATGACATGACTGAAGCAAGACAGCCTCTGTTTGGCAATCTTGGCTTCAAGTGATATTTTAGGTGAGGTTTGGTCTAGGACAGGCCTGTCAAACTGTCAGCCCATGGGCCAGATGTGTCACGTGCAGGCCATGCCCACCCCAGCTCCACAAAAGCAAAAAACATTGCAATATGTCATGATATATCACATGACACGATAGAGTTTGACATCCGTGGTCTAGGACTTCTTTGATATTTTTTGCATAGGATGCGCAATATTTACTTCCAACACCACAGTTCAAAGGCATCCTCCCTTCTCCTATCAGTCTTTTTCTGAGCCCATGTTTCACAGCCATAAGTAACAATTGGAAAAATTATTACTTTACCTAATCTGCATTTGGTTATGATGCTGATGTCATAACCAGATGTTATTCATGCAAGACAACTTGGGACTATTTTAGAACCCAGGAAGATGAATTCATAAGATTTGAGATTTAGCCCATTCTACATTTACAGGCCCTTAAAATCCAATAAGAAGTGTTAGTTCAATATTATTTCACAACTTATCTTCCAATAAAGTAGTTGTGATCTATTCCATAAACCATGGTTAAATATATCATGGCTTAGCATACATGAGTACTGTTTATACCTTGAAAGTGCAACTATTATAGGCATATATTGATGTATCAAATATCTGCACACGACTATCCATGCAGTAAATATTTCTAGATCAGTTATGACCAATTCTATAGAAAATATTGTGGCTATACATCATCTCCTTCTATTTAATCTTAAACCATGGAATTTGCATCTGGCATTTGGTTAAAATACCTTTTAGAAAAGCTGTCATATAATGTAAAGGCAATAATAAGTAGAATTTCAATTTTGCGGTAGATACCCAAATTTGAATCAGTGCACAAAGAACTCAAGCAAACTGGGTCACCACTCAATGGCTGGGCTTGTACATTACATTAAGTCAAAATGAAACAAAATGTTTTTACATTTACGAAATGTAAAAACCAAAATTTATTTGGTTTGTATTGTGTGAGTAGAGCCATTCCCAAATCCTTGTTAACCCAAACATAACATATCTTATGTTTAAATCCAGCTTCCCATCCCCTCTTTTACTGACATACATTTACAAAAGAGCTTTACAACAGCTCTTAGCTATAAATTTCAGTTCTCCAGACACCAAATCTCTCATTCAGTACTTGCCTTGACTACTGAAAACTCTCAGACATGATTTCGTTGGTATATAATCCTTGCTGCAAATAAGAACACAGTAAAGTCTTAAACAATAGTTAATTGTCCCTTGGAATACAAAAAAAATCCTTCATGTACTCATGCACATACTCACTCACTAACACACACACAACTAGATTTAAAAGTCTTTTTTCTCTTGTCCCTCAGAGTTGCTGGATGGCCAGTCTCTTAAGAGCTTCGGGAGGCATTTGAAAAAAAAATTATGTAACAGTTTTCTCCAACCTGGAAACTGCTGGCTTTTGCTTCATCAGCTTCAGCAATTACATACTGGAGAAAGCAAAGACAAATATGATGTATCTGTCAAGCTATTTAGGAATATTACTGGGAATTTTAACCAGAAAATGTCAAATGTGCAATAAAAAAAACTAAAGCATTTTATTTTGCCCCATTTTGAGCAACAATCCTCATGCTATTTTCATTCATGAATACTTAAGTATTGAGCCTAACTTCTACTGTGAAAGGTAAACCTTCTTTAACATTAAAAAGATCTAAGGAGTTCATAGCTCAGCTGTAGATTTTGTGTTCAATCCAAGCTTCTCCGGATATAAAAAGTCAAGTAGTAAGTGTTTAAAAAGACAATACATTTCAAATGATCATTTGGGAATCACAGACATAGGGAATTACAGGCCTGGATTATAGTACACAGACCTTAGAAATAATTAAATTTCTTTTGAACGATAATGATAATGTGTCATGTACTTGAAATTATCACATTATGGTTCAAAGGGAAGCCCAATTCTGGCACATTGCCTAGGCAATAGGAGTTGCCTCAGGCCACAAGTTTAGCAAACTTCAGTACTATCATTAATTTATGAAATCCTAGCCCTTAGATAAAGGATCTTCATAACTGATAAGATTTAAAATAAAAAATGATTCACTGAAAAACTGTCAGCTGAACAAGGGTATTCTCTCTTTTCTGTATGCCTTAATTTTTTTATCAGCTATACTGTTAAGGTTAATTAAGAATTACCATAAAAATCTATGAGCTTTGCATTTTTGTTTCACCATAAAGCTGCTTAATTCTGTTCTCTTTTTTTTACACCAAGATCAACAGAGGTGTTTTGTTGTGTCTTCCTTGAAAATTTTAACAATCCTAAACCTTAAACACAGTGCAGAAAAGGTACCAGACATATATTTTGTACAGAAAAAGAAATTGTCTTGGTATCAGTTATCCCAGATCAGTTATATTTCCAGTAAATCAATATTTTTTCAACCTAGTGAAATCCATAACATAGCTAATGAGGATACAGTGACACAGAAAAATAATCTAACTTTAACATAAAAAGAAAAAAATAGCAAAGCACCAAATAAAGGTATATTCTGGGGTAAAATAACCATTCAAACCACCTATTTTAATATTTATTCTTAGGTCAATTCATTACGATGATTATTTTATCCATTCAGTTGTGTCCGAATCTTGGTGATTCTATGGGCCAGGTCTCTCCACAGCTTCTGATCTTGCTGCTTCTTTCAGTTTTTCTATGCTCTGGTTGGTATCAGCTTTGATGGTGCCAATTCATTAACGTAAAGCATAATCCCGATTGTTTGGTTTTCGGGCAGTGTCTTGTATAGACCTAGTAATTATGGTTGTGAACTGTGATTTATTTATTTTTTATTTTTTGATTAATAAAGTCTTCCCCAATCAGGGCATTCCCCAAGTAAAGGAATCCAGGCTTCCAGGCTTCCAGCATTCTCAGCAAGGGCCATGTTGGGCTGGAAAATTCTGGATGTCATAGCACACATAGGTGAAGAATAATAGTCAAGATGTGGAAGGTTAGGTACTATTGAGTACATTAAACACCATAATTATTGTCAGCAGAACTTCAATCCCAATTGCACCACAAAATTCTGCCTGACTACTTCCTCCTTCCCAGGGTCACCAGAATAGATTTTTTATCTTCTTGAGGCTTATCCACATGCTTTTCTGAACCCAAGCACTTGTTCTCTCCTGAACATACTTATGAAGATATCCTTGGTACAAGGTATCAACTCCATTTCATTTGTCTCACTGGAAATAAACATTACACAAAATATTGCAAAGATTAAACATCATTAATGTTTTTATAAACTATATGATTTTAATCCATTTAAATATAAAAAGAGGGGGATGAATGAGGCAGTATATAATAAATAGACTTATATCTGCCTTGAAAACTATGTAATTCTCTCTGTATTATAAGATTTTGTTTCTTTGTACTATAGAGAACAATTACGATGTTTATATTGAAATGAAATTGTAGAAAGAAAGAAAAGTCCTTAATACCATACTCAACAAACTAAAAACAACCTATTAGGCTTCTTTCAGGAAAGCAAAAACTTGTACACTATATTATTTTAATGGCTTTCTGTATAAGCTGAAAAATTCCTTTTTACAAATCAGTTTGTGGAGAGGATATGAGTGCCATCCAGTGGATTTACCAGAAATTGTCCTAAAACAAGATAAAAGTGAAACAAAAAATAGAAAAATTCTAAGCAAGACTTTCAAATCTAGAGTCTAGATGTTTGAATCTATCACCAATCAACATGAACAAAATCAGATTAAAACAATGAAACATTTGTGTGCTATAGTGATGCCATGTGGTTGTAAGAGTCGGTTGGTGGTTTCTGAGATGTTTTTGATATATGGCAGTATTGTCCTTTTTACAACTTGTGATGGTTATGCAATATTGGGTTGAGTAGTCTGGTACTTTGTAAATGAAGTTGTGAGGATATCCATTTTGTTGAAATATATTGTACAGATGATCTGCTTCTTTTTTCTGCTGTTCAGGGTGCCAACAGTGTCTTTGTCCTCATCTAAATAGAGTTCTTACACAGCTTCTCTTGTGGCAGGTTGGGTTATTACCTTGGTAGTGGAATACTTGATTGGTGTGGGTGATTTTTGGGGAAATTTGTGTTTCCAGTTTGCCATCGTAGTCTCTGCTAATAAGGATATCCAAGAATGATAGGGACTTTATAGCACACAAAGCAACTAAAGCCCTCTAAAACATCCTAAGTAAACCAAAAGATCCAACAGCCCCACAAGAAAAAACAGGGCTCTTCTATAACATACAGTGTAACAACTGCAACAACCATTACCTAGGACAAACAGGCTCAAGATATCCATAAACACCAACTAGCAGTCAGAAGCCAAGATGAAAACTCTTTAATTTCATAACATAGGGACAGACTTAACGATCATTTCAACTGGGAAACTGACAATCCTTGACCAAACCAAGTTTAAAAATGCTAGAAGATTCCTGGAAGCCTGGCATCTCACAAATCAACCATCAATAAACATATATGCATGAACAACATCTACATACTGTGCAAAAGAGACAATCAACAAGGCAAAAAGGAAACAAAAAGACCAAAATACTTCTCCACCAGCAACCAACATCCGAATGAGCAGAGATTAAAACCAAGATTAACATCAGACCAACAATCAAGAAGTAAACAATGTCCTAATCAAGCAACTGCCAAACAAGTAAACAGCCCAAGTACAGAACTACCATGACCACTTCCACCAACATCTTGTACAAAAAAAAAAAAAAAAGTGGCCATCTTTTACAAAAGGTCACCGAATCTAAAAAACATTCAAGTTGCACATAAAATCGATCTTCCCGAAACTATTGTATGCGAACTGTCCCTTAACATCACACTTCGCTTCTTGCTATGCTACAGAGCCCCTGTTCTGTTTTCCTCCCCCAATACTCCCAACAAAGAGTCAGTCAAAGGCCTTCTCTTCTAATTTATTTACATAGATAAATGTCCTGGTCACGTCCTCCCACGGGCCTGCCAAGTCTCTGGAGATAACGAGGAAATTATAGATAAGGCCAGAATTACTCACGAATATATCCTTCCCTCCATAGATACAGTTTGCCCGCGCAAATTCATTGCTTTGTCCAAGACAAAAAAACAGGAAGTTCAGCCTCCTATTTATAGTCTCTGCAGATGTCACTGCATGACCATCATTCTTTGGCTTTGTCCCAACGCTTCCTCTGCTGCGCGCGCCGGTCACGTCTGCACAGTCTTGCATCACTCCAAAAGTGTTCTTGGGGCGTTGCCAAATCAGAAGAAGGCTCGGGAGAATCAGGCCTTGCCGGCCCCTCCTCCTCCTCCCTTTGGGTGGGTGCCAGGGAGGAGAGGGCCCAAGAGAAGCAGGCCTTGTCAGGTCTTCTCCCTCACTTTCTGAATCATCCGAGTCCAGGAGTCCGGGTCCAGGAACCTGGGTCACAACACTATCCCTCACCGCAGGGCCCTTCCCCGGGGCTGACGATCGGGATGCGGTCGGGCTGGGTTCTGCTCATGGAAGGCCTGCACCAGGTCAGGGGCATGAACGTCGGAGGCATCTACCCAGGAGAAATCAGTCTTGTATCCCTTCCACGCGATCAAATATTGGAAACGACCCTTCAGCTAGTGGGAGTCTCGTACGCTGTGGACTTCGTATTCCTCTGACCCGTCCTTGGCGACAGTGACAAGTGCTGTTGGGCACCGAAGGGGACTCGGTGTGGCCTCAGGAACCAGAAGGGACTGGTGAAAGACGGGGTGGATCCGCATGGATCGTGGCAGGGTCAGTCGGTAGGCTACCAGGTTGATGACTGCCTCGACAGGGAACGGGCCGATGAATCGGTGGTCCAACTTCTTTACCGAGCAGTCGGATGGGAGGTGTTTGGTGGAGTCTCCGACTGCCAGTCTCCAACTGCCAGCGGGGGCGTTGCCCGTCGGGAGCGGTCAGCAGACCGTTTGTAGTCCTCCTTTGCCCGATCCAGCTGTTGACGTACCAACTGTTGGACCGCATGCAATTCTGTCAGGAAGGTCTGCGTTTCGGAAACAGGAGAGTCCGGTGGTGCCAGAGAGAAAAGCCGCGGATGGTACCCCACATTGGCAAAGAACGGGGTCATCTGAGTAGAGGTGTGCTGAGAGTTGTTAAAAGCAAACTCCACCAGGGACAGGTAATCGGCCCAGTTGTCCTGCTGCTGGTTGATGAAGCAACGGAGATACTGTTCCAGGATACCAATGACCTTCTTTGTACCCCCATCGGTCTCGGGATGGTGCGATGACGACAGACACACCTGCATCTCCAACGCGGCCATCAGGCTCTTCCAGAAGCAAGCTGTGTACTGAACTCCGCGGTCCGAAACCACCCTGTCCGGTAGACCATGGAGGCGGAAGATGTGCTGCAGAAAGAGACGGGCCGTTTTTGCGGCTGTGGGCAGTCCGCGGCATGGGATGAAGTGTGCCATCTTGGTGAGCATGTCCACCACCACCAGCACCGTGGTGAACCCAGAGGACGGCGGCAGGTCCGTCAGGAAGTCCATGGAGATCGCCCCCCAGGGTCTGTCGGGTGTCGGCAAGGGCTGGAGGAGCCCGGAGGTACATCATGCCGCACTCGGGGCCATCAAAAGGTCCGTGTCACCAGGTGGAGGGTCTTGAAGAACCCAAAATGTCCTGCTGCAGGGTTGTCGTGGCACTGGGTCATGACGAGGGCTCGGAGTGGTCCTGTGGGCACATATAATCGCCCCCGAAACTTGAGTAAGTCCTCCTCCAAGGTCCAAGGAGACGCGGGGCCCACCTCCGCTCTCCTTTGCTGCGACCAGGCGTCCTGGCGCTGCGCCTCTCACACCTGGGCCCGCAAGTCCACTGGTTCCCGTGCCAAGGCTTCTGCCGGCAGCACCGTCCGTGGAGGATGGGGGTCCTTGGCGCAGAGGTACTCTGGCTTGCAGGACACGGCATCCGCCCTCCAGTTGTGACCGCTGGGAATGTAGGTCACGTGGAAGTTGAACCGGGCAAAAAACAACGACCACCGGATCTGCCGCTGGTTCAACTTCCGAGCTCTGGTGAGGTGCTCGAGATTCCGATGGTCCGTTCAGACCTCCACCTGATGTCAGGCCCCCTCCAGATGTTGTCGCCAAGCCTCAAATGCAGCCTTGATAGCCAGCAACTCTTTTTCCCAGATGGTGTAGTTGCGCTCAGAAGGATTGAGTTTCCGGGAGTAGTAAGTGCAGGGAAAAAGTGTGCCGCCATTCGTTGGAGCTTGTAGCAGCACCGCTCCCAGAGCCACATTGGACGCGTCCGTCTCCACCACAAAAGGCCGGAGCGGGTCGGGATGCCTCAGGACAGGTTCTGTGATGAAGGCTTTCTTGAGGGCTATGAATGCTTCTTGCTGCGGGGGACCCCACCGAAACGCGACCTTCTTCCTGAGGAGCTGGGTAAGTGGAGCCGTCAGTGTGGCGAATCCCGGGATGAAGGTCCGGTAGTAGTTGGCGAAGCCCAGCAGGCGCTGAACATCCTTCACCCAACGAGGGGCTTCCCAGCTACACAAAGCTTCTACTTTGCGTGGGTCCATGGCTATGCCCTCGGGCGAGATGATATGCCCGAGGAATTCTATGGAAGTCCGGAAGAAGACACATTTCTCCAGCTTCACATTGAGTTGTTGCTCCCGCAAGCGTGGCAGAACCAGACCGACGTGTCGAAGGTGGCTTTCCCTGGACCGGGAGTAAATCAGGATGCCATTCAGGTAGATCATCACAAACCGATCCAACATGTCTCGGAACACGTCGTTCATGAAGTGCTGGAAAAGGGCGGGAGCGTTGGTCAACCCAAATGGCATGACAGTGTATTTGTAGTGTCTGTATCGGGTGCCGAATGCTGTCTTCCATTCGTCTCCTTCTCGCATCCGCACCAGGTTGTAGGCCCCCCGGAGATCGAGCTTGGTGAAGATCGTGGCCTCCCGCAACCTCTCCAGCAGCTCCGGGATGAGCGGCAGGGGGTAGCGATTCCGCACCGTAATGGCGTTTAGCCGGCGGTAATCACAGCACAGGCACAAGTCCCCTGTCTTCTTCTTCACGAAGAGGACCGGGGCCGAGAGAGGGGACTTTGAAGGCCGGATGAACCCTCGGACCAGATTTTTGTCCAGGAAGTCCCTGAGGGCGGCCAACTCGGGCTCCAACATGGAATACAGGCAGTGGTGCATTGGGCAGAAGGTCCACGGGGCAATCGTAGGGCTGATGCAGGGGTAGTCGGTCCGCCTCCTTCTCGCTGAACACGTCGGCGAAGTCCGTCAGCTCAGGAGGCAAGGTGATGGCAGCGGTGGGGACGTTCAGGCCGGCACAGGTGTGGCGGATGTGGTCGATGCACTGCAGACTCGGGAAAGAGATGGCATTCCGTGACCAGGCCACCTGAGGATCGTGGGTCCGAAGCCAGGCCAACCCAAGGACCAAGGGAAAATGAAAGTCCGCCATGACATAAAACTGGATCGCCTCCTCATGGTCCCCAATAGTCAGGCGCAAAGGCTGGGTGGCGAATTTAATGGGGCCGGACACCAGTTCTTGTCCATCGTTGTCTCTACCCGCATCGGAGGGTCCACCGGAACCACGGGGACCACAAACTGGGTCACAAAGGCCTGGTCCATAAAGTTTGTTGTGGCCCCTGAGTCCACCAGCGCATGCGCCTGGAGCCCGTCCGACTGGTTCCCCAACCATACCCGTGTGTCCAGAATCAGATGCCGAGGGGGCCCAGAGTCTACTTCCGCAACGTCCAGTGGGGGCTTAGTACATGCCCGACCTAGGGTCTCCCCGAGGTCGGGCCTGATCCGTTTCCTGATTGGTCATGCTGTGATTCGGGGACCGGCGTGCGTGCCCCACTTCACTTTCTGGGGCAAGAAGCGGCGAAGTGGCCGGGCTCCCCGCAGTACAGGCACAATCCCCCTTGGCGCCTCCTGCTCTGCTCCTGGGCCGTCAGGCGAGGACTGGCCGCTCCCAACTCCATGGGCTCCTCCGCAGCGGTTACAAAACATGGGGTAACCCAGGGTACTGGTGGCGCAGGAAGCGGGGGTGCAGATGTCAACGGCGGGTCCCGGGGGGTGCGACGGGACGGTCGCCGTTGCAGACGGGCATCGAGGCGGAGACAAAGGGGCACCAAGTTGTCGAGGGTCCGCAGCGCCTCCACCCGGGCCAGCTCGTCTTGCAGCTCCTCTGAGAGTCCCTCCTGGAACGCGTCCACCAGCTTCGTCATTCCAGTCAGAGTCCTGGCACAAAAGATGAAATTCGGCGATGTACTCCTGCAGGGGGCGCTTCCCTTGACGGAGTTTCTTAAGGCACCTGGTTGCTGTCAGCGTCTGAACGGGGTCCTCGTACATGATACGTAGGTGCTGCCAAAAACGCTGTTGGTCCGCCAGCAGGGGGCTGTCCTGGAGCAAGAGGGGCATGGCCCATCGGGCAGCCGAGCCGGAAAGAAGGTTAATCACAAAGGCCACCTTAGCCTGGTCATCTGGGAAATCCTCTGGCCACATAGCCATGTAGAGCTGATACTGTCCCAAGAAGGTCAGGAACATCTCAGGCTGCCCAGAAAACTTATCCGGCACAGTTATCGGGCACTGGCGACGAGGAGGAGGAGTGGGAGGACGGGGGGGTGGGGCTGCAGGCAAATTCCCGGCAGCAAGTTGGCCTGCCAAGTGAGCCACTTGCTGCTGTAGCTGTTGATTAGCCGCTTGTAGCTGCTGTAACTGCTGCTGTACCTGCTGATGGTCCATCTTTGGTGGAAGATGATTTAGTCGGGGTCTTGGACAAAAATGTTCTGTTTCCCTCTCCCAATACGCCGAACAAAGAGTCAGTCAAAGGCCTCCTTTTCAAATTTATTTACATAAATGGCTGGATTAGGCTGGATTCCTCTGGCACAGAGTTGTTCTGACCATGTATATCCACGTGCCTGCCAAGTCTCTGGAGATAACTAGGAAATTATAGATAAGGCCAGAGTTACTTACGAATATATTCTTTCCTCCATTGAAACAGTTTGCCCGCGCAAATTCACTGCTTTGTCCAAGACAAAAAGCCAGGAAGTTCCGCCTCCTGCTTTATAGCCCCTGTGACTCATCCGTGACTCATAATTCTTTGACTCTGTCCCAACGCCTCCTCTGCTGCACGCACCGTTCACGTCTGCACAGTCTTGCATCAAGCCAAGATTGTTCTTGGGGCATTGCCAAATCAGAAGAAGACCCGGGGGAATCAGGCCTTACCAGCCCCTCCTCCTCCTCCTCCTGGGTGGGTGCCAGGGAGGGAGAGGGCCCAGGGGAAGCAGGCCTTACCAGTTCCTCCTCACTTTCTGAATCATCATCCCCCAGGAACCTGGGTCACAACACATTAATACAATTGAGCGTGTCCAGAAATATTTACAAGAAGAGTTCTCCACTCCTCTGATTACAACAAAATACCTTATACCACAAGACTTGAAATCCTGGGTTTAGAAAATTTAGAACTCCACCGCCTTCGACATGACCTGAGTTTAACTCAAAGAATCATCTGTTACTACGTCCTTCCAGTTAAAGACTACTTCAGTTTCAGTCACAATAATACACGAGTACACAATAGATTTAAGCTTAATGTGAACCGCTCCAATCTCGATTGCAGAAAATATGACTTCAGAAACAGAGTTGTTAATGCCTGGAATGCACTACCTGACTCTGTGGTCTCTTCCCAAAATCCCCAAAGCTTTAACCAAAAGCTATCTACTATTGACCTCACCCCATTCTTAAGAGGTCTGTAAGGGGTGTGCATAAGAGCACCAATGTGCCTACCATTTCTGTCCTAATGTTCCCTTTGATAGTATCCAATTTCATATAGTTATTACATACTTATGATTATATATATGCTTTATATAATATAGTTTTTATGCTTATGCTTATATATACTGTTGTGACAAACAAACAAACAAACACTGACAGGGCAAGCCATTAGAATATAAACTGAGAGCAAACTGTACTTTCTATTAGCACTGATGTTACCTGGTTTGAGTAAAGAAACAGCCAAGCTCAGAGAGCACCAAGGACCCCTTAGCTTGGCTTAGAACCTGGACATTAGTTTGGTAGCAAGCGGAAGAGGAGCAACTATGCTAAAACAGCTCTTAATCCCAACAAGTGTAAGCATTTTCGAGGGAGGCAAAGGATGTATGCTACTTTATGAACTTTGAGACTTTTGTTTTAAGGACTGAGCATTAAAAACTTTACATTGCTACATCAACTTGCAAAATGTAGGAAGATGAAATGAACCCAAAACAGCTGTACACTTGTCTTCTAGGCTATAGTGTGTCCAGTTCTTAGAAAACAGAGTGGAGATTTAAAGCTGGATATTATCAACATATTGGTGATATCTCACTCCAAGCTGTTTACCCAGTGGCCTCATGTAGGAGGGGTGGGGAAGGACCAAGCTTTGGGATACCCCAATAAAGAAGAGGTTGTGGCCTGGGACTCTCCCCTCTATCAACACAAACTAACCCTAGAGGAAGCAGGAGAACCAACATAATATCAAGCCACCCAATCCCAGCTCCAGAGCTGCTCCAAAGGATACTATGATCAGTATTGAAAGTCATTGAGAGGTTAAAAAGAGCAAGGATGGACATGCCACCCTTATTGTGCTCCCACCAGATGTCATTTAAGATGTGACAATGCCATCTCTGTTTCATATTCCAGCTTGAATGTTAACTTCCATTATTCCTAATCACAAGATTTGTTCTGATCAGACATGATAGGATGTATAGCCCAATGTTCCAGAGGGTGCTGCAGAAGGAACACTGCCCCCAAATATTGCATGTTAATATCATAAGAACATTAAGAGCTGTAGTTCCTTTTTAGAAGAAAAAACAGAATCAAGAATTGCTTCTGATTTTGATAATCCTTCTGAGCTTTGACTAGGCAAAACAAGATTCTGTTGGACTTCCAGTTGGCAATTTAGTAATGCAAACAAAATGGGTCTAGAATTGCCATTATATACTTGATCTGTATCATCAGCCTAGTCCTGTCCCCTCATATCACACTAGCAACAACACCCTTACCAAACTCAGACCAAAATCTGATAGTGGGGGAAAAAAATAGTGAACCTCGAACAGGGGTCTCCAACCTTGGTCCCTTTAAGACTTGTGGACTTCAACTCCCAGAATTCCTCAGCCAGCTTTGCTGGCTGAGGGACTCTGGGAGTGGAAGTCCACAAGTCTTAAAGGGACCAAGGTTGGAGACCCCTGACCTAGAAGATATTTCCAGATGAAAACCAAATGAATATGTCAATTCCTTCTTGGGAATGTCTAGGGCAGTGATGGCTAAACTTTTCCGGACCAAGTTCCCAAAGAGCGCACCTGAACCCCCAAAATGCAATGCACACGTGCCTCCTGCGCATGCGCCCTCTGCAGGTGCATGCAGACCCCATGCATGCACCCCACTCCCTATGCATGTGCGTACCCCCTCATGTGCCCCACCCCGTGCATGCATGCACAGCCCCCTACACAAGCCCCACTCCCCTGCATGCGTGGCAGAGACCCGAAGACCAGCTGGCTGGTGGGAGGCGCACGTGCATGCGCGGAGGAGCTGAACTGGGTGATGGCTCTTATGCCCACAGAGAGGGTGCTGCGTGCCACCTCTGGCGTGCCATAGGTTCGCCATCACGGCTCTAGGGCTTTAGTGTAATCAATTTCAGTAAGAATAAAATTGCAGTTCTATAAAACTACTGAATCCAGTAAGTAACAAAATGTAACATGCACGTACATACTGGAGAATTCTCTTGCCATTTTACTTTTTGGTTAATTATCAACTGACATTTTACAATGTGTTACTTTGATATTTAAGTAGCATTATGTTCTAAACATTTTAGACTACATAAATTTCTCATAACAAATTCATAAATTGTTTGTTACCAAAGGCATAGTTACGTGATCTCAGGGTTCAGCAATGGTGTATGGAGATATTCCCCTTCCTCCCAGATTATATCTCATTCTAACGTTTTAATTGATGAATGTCCCTACTGATTTGCATTTGTCTTTCTGGAATGTTTGTAGAAAAGAAATTGGAAACACAAAGTTCTCCCAGGCATAACATGCTCAGACACTGGTTTATTAAATACGTTACATAAGCATACCTCATTTTTATCTGCACACATATAAAAAGTGCTAAGGCAACTGTTGATCTGCAATTTCAAAACCACCATTAATTTTATATTTGTGTGAGACAAAGCTTAGGGAATCTCCACAGAGAGGCACTGCAGAGAAAAAAACATTAGTTTCACTAAATTTTCATTCATGATCTCTGTGAATTCCCTTTCATATATGGAAGTCACTTCCATATGCAGTAGCTGCAAAATGCCAACAACATCACGACTATTTTCATAGCAGCTTTTTCCAGGGCCAAAACCGCTGAATCTGTTAATGAAAAAAGAAAAAAAAACAGTCTTCTTCCCAATGTATGAGGAGTGCCCTTTTTTCAATCCTAAATCTGCCTATCCTCAACAAAGCAGTTGAGCCCTCAATAAAAGCAACAGCTTTGCTACAGATATCGCTGTTTCCAAGGCAACAAGCTGCAATTTCTTAGAGGCAGCAAAAAAGGAAATGACTTGGAAAGAAAATGAGGAAGAGTGGGGGTGTTCGGAAGTACCAGCATCAATATTAACTTGGGGCTTTTAGCTGACATGGGGAGGTTGCTGTACAATTGATTCCTAAAATCTAAGCTACAAGAGTGGATTCCTAGCCCTCATCTTTTGATATTGGTCAATAGCAAATCAGTCAGAGAAATCTCCCTCTGTTAGAAAAAGTCAGACACACTTTTCCACACGCTAATCATACATGCACACTTTTCTGCAAAAATGCAAGTATGTATGCATACATACAGTACATGTATGCATGTATGTGATTTATATCCTTCTTTCTGTACAAAACATACTCAAGTTACCTTACTTCCTGCACTGCTCTTTTTGTTTCTTAATCTGCTCGTTATAGTTAATTACCTCTGATGGGAAGGTGGCAAAAGAACTCAGAAAGGAGCAATTTTCAGCAAAACTCTGGAAAAGAGCCTGAATGTTATGTTTATCCGCTTAAGACTCCATAGTTAGTAAGAAGTTGGGGACGGAAAACAATCTTGTTTTTTCTGGTCTTTTTAAAATATTCAGGCTTTAGAGAAGAGCAAACCTTCATAGCATTGGCAAGCACTGATTTGTCTCAACTTTGAGACTGCAGCAAGATTATGGGGGAAGCAAAGACATTACTTTAATACTCCATATAGAACGAATGGGATATTTTCTCTCTCTCTCTGTGTGTGTGTGTGTGTGTGTGTGTGCGCGCGCGCATATACGTGTGTGCGTGTGCACACGCTCTATATATTTACCAATAGTTTTCCTAAATTCTCATCTTTTTAAAGGGTTTAAGATGTAACAACTCTTTATCTTCCTGAGATGAACTACTATCAGATGCAAAGTAGAGGTGGTATCATTAAAAGTATATGTCTTTCCAGGGGACATTCCTGCACCAACAGTGGGAAATTTGACCTTATTACTTCAAATGGTGGATCAGGATTCAGAATGGTATTAAATTAACCAAAATACTTTATCCCTGTGATTTCACTGCTATCCTAATATCTGGTTCTGAGAAAAGGCAGCTTAGGGGAAATTTCTAATACAGGTCTTCAATAACTCTCTTGCAGAATGACCTAGGTTGCCTATGCCTTTCCAGTTACCTGGGCACCAGAAAGTTGTATGGGATTATGGTGAAGTGTGTTGTCCTGACAGATATGGGATGATGCAAATGATCTCAAGGTTAGAGGGCTTTTTTTCTCCAGGGGGGTCAAAAATCAGGCTTAATATCACAAAATTATAGAGAAACATATAAAGACCTGCCTTATAGCTGTAAATATATAAAAAGGCAGAAGTATTAAATAATGATGAAGGAAACTGTTGAACATTTGTAGAATTATTTGTGTATGACATAGAGAGGTGGTACTTTCATGTATCAAGGAAGAGGAAGCCGTAGTTGGAGAGCAAGCAGGATGCAAGACAGCAATCTGCTGAACAAACTGACTAGTGGAAAGGACTGCAGTTTTTGGAGAAAAGATCATAGGTCAGCAAAAGCAACTTGACAAAAGGTGCTGGGATCCAAGAAAGCCAGAAAATACTTATTTTTCTCTCTTCTGTTCTCTTACCTAGAATAGGAGTATGTCCAGAAGTGAAAGCACAGAAAGAAGCTGTACATGTGAGAGAGGAGTGAAACACAGTAAAAATCCCCATTTGAAATTTTTTGTATAGAATTGTATATAATTATAGAAATTATTAAGCTAAGCCCAAGATGTATATTAAATACCACTATAAATAAAGTAGTGTGTATACAGTTTCTGTCCCTTCCCTCCCCCATAAACAGGGGTTTCTCTATAGTTTTAATGCATTGTTCTATATGTATTAATCAGATGGGTTTATTGTATTTTTATGTTTGGTAAGTAAACATAAAATAAGATAAAAAGGTAAAAAAATAACCTAAAATATTACATATTAAATAAACAGTTGACCTGCAAAACAAACGTATAGCTGTAACCTTTCTAAATATTCAGGCTCCTTGGGAGAATAGCAGTCTGTGCTGAACTGGTATGCATGAACAACCTAAAACAGAATAAATTTGTAAGCTTGATTAAATTTATTAAAATAAAATGTGGGCCAATATTATCCTGCAAAATGCCCTATACACAAATCACTTACTTCTAATCCGAAAGTTATGTTCAAGTGTACATTAAATGTTTTTTTGCATTTCTGTTCAGTTTTTCTGATCCAAAGAGATTAAATTTCTTTCTTTCTTTGAAGAATGTACTTCATCAATTGTCTGTTCTTTCCCACATTCTTTTGCATGTATCTCTCTTATATTCTTATGGTTTTCTCTAATCTGTGAATGAACACAGATGGAAAGCTGCATTCTTGGGGCATATTACAAACTGATTTATTTTGGCAATTGGTACAGCAGAATTTCTTATTACTTGTTAATTATTGAAACGCTTCTTCAGAAACCCTGAGAACCATGAACTATTTAAACTTGAGTTATAAGTAAGAGAGTAAATATGTATTTGAAGTAGTAGAAATAGATTTGATGTATTGCAGGAAAACATACACAATTTCAATGACAATCTTATTCCTGCTTTCTTGTGGGTCAAAACAGTTGAAATGAATAGAACTCTCTCCTGAATTGGAAGTATATGATGGCACTTTTTGCTAGCAGCTCATGAGAGTACAGAAGCTATATAATATAGTGTTGCAGCTTGATTTTTCCTTTAAAATTATAAGACATTTTTCTTCAACACAGCACCATGTACTACCCACAATGCATAGAAGACAGAGCAGTTTGTTCATTTTTCAGGATAAGGTCAGTTAGACAAAGAAGAATTCTCCAATTACTGTTGTGCATCTATTTCAGTTGACAGAAGTTCTTGTTTCTTTATAATTGCTGTCAAAGATCAAAACTATATAAACATAACATTGTAAAAACTATGAGACACGGTACAAATATTAACAGTAAACAGTACTCTCAATACAGATTCTATAGGCAATATATTAAAAGACAGTTAGGAGATTCATAACCTGTAGTGTTGATAGGAAATCATACTATGTGGAGTGCTTGTAGCTACCTACAACTAAAGAAAGATGAAACGAGGGAGGGATATAAAGGATCTCAAGACAATTTATTTATGTATATATATATATATATATTTCATGATATGTTTTTCTTTTTTTACTATGACAACATTTATGTATACTGTTGTGACAAAATTAAATTAAAAAAAAATAAATAGAATGGGAGGTTATAACTTTGGAGAGAGAAATAAAATGCCTGAAGAAGAGTGGTCAGTGGGGCACTTGAATTTACTTCTGCATACCCCTTTTTCTGGTGATTCATAGATTCCCCATCCAATTGATTCAATTTCATTCAAAGGTCTTATTAGTTTTTTGAAGAACAGCTTGCCTTATTTTACAAAAATTCCTAAGCCCATATAGACTCCATAGGCCTTCCTTGAAAATAAATATGATTAATGACTACTTTAAAGAAAAAACAAAAATCAACTCACTTTGTAAAAAGCATCTTCAGAGGCAGCGTGGTTGATGCAGAACAGTCTTTTCACTTTCCTTTCCATTCCAAAACAATTGGATATTTGATTTCTGCCCTTGTGAAACATGGCAGCCCATTTATAAAGGCATTTTTCAAGTTTCAAAATTTCAAATATCCCCCCCCCCCAAGTCACATACATGTTTGTTTAACCCTATAAATTGCTATAAATTGTTTAGGGGCAGAAGGAAGGAGACAATAGTGTAAGCCGCCCTGAGTCTTCGGAGAAGGGCGGGATATAAATGCAAAAAAATAATAATAATAATAACAATAAAATTCCTGCTGTATGGCTTTGGCCTATAATGGAAAAGACCAGTGACACAGAAATCAAATAATGAAATATATCCATACTCACTCCCACTCCTTCCGCTTTGCCTGTGGTGTGTTGTGGATTTTGTGGGCTTGATGGGCCATGATGACATCACGTTGATCCACAATTCCTCCACGTCGTTTGTATGAAAGAGGTTCCTGACCCATATAGTGGTACCAGCCACTAAAGAAAGGATACTCAGGACTTGTAGGTCCACGTCCATCGTGTACTGCTTCATAGTAACTGGGAGGGGACAGCAGGGATGAACGGATCACAGTACGCCTCGCCATCCATGGAACTTGAACAGAAACCACCAAATCCTGCCTGGCTGGCTGCCTTTATCTGTAAAGATAAAAAACAAAAGGAAATGATAGAGTAAATTACACAGATCTATCTGTACAGTGGAACCTCTGGTCACAACCATTTGTTCCATAACTTTGGTCGCAAACCAATTTGTTCGTGACCCGAACCTAATTTTGGAAATTTGGGGCTTACAAAAAAAATGGCGTGGAAGGGGAAATCGGCCGCAGGAAAAAAGTGGATTTTTTGGGTTGGAACCTGATTTGGTCGTGGTCAGAACCGTTCATGACCAAAGGTTCTACTGTATATGGTGGCACAAAATTATGTTGCCTGTTTAGAATAGTTCAACCATAACAATCCCTTCAAGACTTCAGCTGTTTTAAAGCTAAGGTAAAATATTACTCAGGCTCCACTTTTAGGACTATTTGAGTACTTCCAAAAAGTTGTTTTGGCAAAACATGGGAGTGGGTTGCCATTATTTTTTTTGCAGGATGCTTTTTCAATTTCCCCATTGATCTTTCTTCCAAGTATACACCGTACTGAACCCTTCTTAGCTTCCAAAACTGCTTTAAAATGCCCATAATTTTTTAAGAGCCAAAATGACCCATTTCTACATACTTCACTAAATAATGTAAGGCAGTTTTCATGTCAGGGTAAATAATAATATTGTTTTTACTAAGTAGAACATTGTTTGCATCTTTAAATAGCATTATCTTGGCTTTTAGTAAGTTAATTTTTGGACAGAAGGTCAAATAACTCTTAGGCGCTGGACAGAGTATATAGATGGGAAAGAAGGGAGAACTGAGGACAGAAGAAAAGGATTTCGGATAATCTGACTTTTGTTATCGGAGCTGATGGCAAGGTGTTTTCATTCTTCTACTTTATTCATACCCCTGGAAATAATTTGTACAGTAACTAATTTTAAATACAATATAGAAATAGCATTTAGACATATATGCTTCATAGTGCTTGAATCCTTTAAGATATCCTGTACAATAGCTATATAAACCCAACAACGGACCCTAAATTTAAAGTTTAAGTGCATTTGCACACCTTTACTGGGTACAGTGCCTGCAACACAACTCTCTGAATAGGTATTGCCACCAGAGAATACTGTCTCTATCAATAAGTAATAAAATACCGGTAGCAGAAAGAAGGAGAAGAAAATCAACCTTCTAGAAGAAAAATCAACTTAGTTTAGAATGATGGGTCATCCCTAGTTAGTTCTAAGTCACTTTTTTTTTTCATTATATAAAAAGATATTGGATTATTTAAGGGCAGGTTATTTTTAGGAAACCTCTACAATTATAAACTACAATTGATTAAAATTCTGGCTTTGAAAGTTAGGAGCTACTTATTTCACTATTATACTTTATACATTTGAGAAAAATATCTTTACCAGAAAGTAGTAGGACATAGTATCAGAACAGTCTATTCATAAATCTCATGAATTTCACTTTCCTAATTCTTTTCTTACTCTCTCATTCTGCCTGATTCCCATCCTGAAACATTATTTAAAGAGAAGTGGAACCTCTAACTCAGCAAGTAAACATCTCATCTAAATGGCAGCACCTAGCTGACTCATTAAACATTAGCCGCAACTAGATTAGGCTTGTATTTTTATAGCTCATCCCCATGAAACCAAGACTGGAAAGCACAACGGCAAATGTTTGTTACTAAAAAAAAAACAACTCTACATTGATGGGCCCTTGAAATTACCAGGGATCCCCACCCGAATTCACTAATTTGGAGACTATAATATCTTATTCATAGCCAAATTAAAATACTATTCACCAGTTCTTGAACCAGGAGAAAACTATACCTGTATAACATTTGCTACTCCTAGGGCAAATCTTTAACTTGTCACATGCCTGATGTAAACAAATGGTGTGATCTCTATTTACAGTGTGCAGGATGTGTTAAAGATCGGATTGATGGGTTCTTCTGGCTTTGTTTCCCTCCTGTCCCACACATATCACTAGCTGGAGAAAAGCATCCCCTTCATTTTCTTTAGCATGGGATGGGCCTGAGCAGGAGGTGAGTTCTGACAGATGGCCAGATCAGAGGATTTAGCCATCTGTCAAAATTTGTTCTAGTGTTTCAAGTGAATATGCGGAAAGGGAGCTTGGCTATCATTTAATATCATCTGACAGGTAGACTGTGTTTGGACAGGAATTTAACACTATTCCAAAATAACACTATTCTGGAGCAATGTGAAACATGCATTCAAAAGTAGCTAACAGATATGGGTCTCAATCTCTCTTTGTAGAATCGCCATTGCTACCATAAGTTAGCTGCCATTCAGATGGATTATGGCAGCCAAGCATGGAGGGGGAGAAATTTTAATTTAAAGAACTTGAATCCCCACTGTCTTAAGCAGAATGTCCTTAGAAGACTGAACTGGAGAGAACAGAAGTCATCCAGATACTGTAGATCCATGCTATGGCTAGGTAGAATTGAAGATAGTTCTCATCACTGCCAATTGTCTAACATTTCTATGAAACTTAATGTGTTTTTAAAACTGGAACCATCTGAATACTAATAAATGTCATCACTATCTTCTGAAGGTCAAAATTCACATTCTAGAGAAATATAGCCCCAACTCACAGTCCCATATCTCTTATTACTGCCTTAAACAAACAATACTACTACTATATTAAACTATTCTTCTACTTCTAAACATTTATAAATTTATTCCAAATTATATGTCAAAGCAATCCAGTATCCATACGATGACTACTACTACTACTTGTTATTATTACAGCTGCTAAAGTTGTCAAGTACACTGACCATTTGATGTCCATTCAAGTACACAGTTTTATATACATTATTCTCCTTTCTTTGATAATACAAGTAGTCCTTGTTTAGCAACCATAATTGGGATCAGCAACTCAGTCATGAAGCAAGTCGAGGCTAATTGAAACATAATGATTTTATTATTTTCCTTAAGTCAGTGGTTCTCAACCTTTATAGTGCTGCGACCCCTTTAATACAATTCCCCACGATGTGGCAACCCCAACCGTAAAATTATTTTCGTTCATAGGCCTAAGTAACTGTACTTTTGCTAATGTTATAAATCGTAATCATAATGAAAATATCTGATATACAGGATGTATTTTCATTGTTACAGTGGAGCAGATATAATTTCCTGGATTACCTGATCGATAATATCAGCAGACATGTCAGCTATTCTTCTGTGAACAGTGTCATTAGATAAGGAAATTGCACTCAATTTAGTAACAAATTCAGCTCCAATCATAACTCGAACAATGTCTTTGGCCGCTGGCAACTAACTCCTCAGCAATGGTGTGAGGTTTCATAGCTCTGGCGATTCTGAGAGCCACCAAATAAGAAGCTTCAACGGCTGCTGTGTTTTGTTTATGGTACTTGCCACCATAGTCAAGTCTGGCTTTCTTGACTCCATCAGCTTTACATCTAAAATACTGGGTCTCCTTGTTGGCAAAGCTTGGATGCTTGCTATCAAAATGACGTTTCAGTTTGTTTGGCTTCATAGATTCGGCTGATAGAACTTCATTACAAATAACACATTGGGGTTTCTCAATTCCTGCTGTAACTATTGAAGTAAAACCGTACCGTAAAAAACCGTCACTATATTTTCTTTTCTTAACGTTCATTTCCTGGATTACCGCTGTGAGCCTTTGTGGCTTACTTCTGCTGTTTAGCAGAAATTCCCTGAAAGCAACCACGGGCTTCCCCTAATGCGCTTCAGGAAGACCGCTGATTGATTTCATCGCGGTGATAGGCAGCGATCTCAGCGTGCCTCAGCAGCCGCAGAAGGGGAAAAAAAGCGGCAAACTGTTTTTTTGAATTTATCGCGCCTGAAGCCGTATTGGCTAGCGATCTGAACTGCTTGCGATTGCTTTGAGGACGGAGGCATTAAAATAGAGTCTCCTCCCCTATTAAGTTTATCGCGCCTGAAGCCAGATTAGGCTAGCGATTGGGAGTGATTGCAGCTGGCTTGAGAGGGAGACATCAGAGCAAAGATTTTTCTCTCTTTTAATTCATCCCGCCTGAAGCCGAATTCGGCTAGCAATTTGAAGAGCCTGCAGCTGGCTTGTGGAGTCAACCATTGGAGCGAGATTCTTCGACTTGCAAATATACTTCCCATATTTCCGATGGTCTTAGGCGACCCCTGGCAAATTGTCATTCAACCCCCAATGGGGTCGCAACCCACAGGTTGAGAACCGCTGCCTTAAGTGAAGAGTAGAACCCGTAAGGGAAATTTTATTTCAGACTGAGATTTCAGACTGCCAGAAAAAAAGAAAAAATAAGCCATCCACAAAAGAGAAGGCAAAGAAGAATGCCAGGATAAGTTTTGAGGAACAGTAGAAAAATCGCAATGGCTGAATTCTTGGGTAAAAGTGGAACATTTCTCTGGGTAGTGTGGCAGCATTGCATCATGAAGTAATTCTAAATTTTAATGTGCCACTCTTTGAGTAATGATTCCTGACAACCCAATACAGCAGGCCATTGGAAGAAGAAATACAGTGTAACTGCATTAAACAACAGAGCCCAAGTTGAATAGCATCAAAAGCAAAGGCAAGATTTCAGAGAAGATTGAGAAAATACAGATATTGGATACAATCCAATATTTCATTTTCAATAGCTACTATTGAAAACTGTCCAGTCCATATTAGTCACTATAGGACCTCAAGCTGCCAGCCAGTGCCTTCATTACTCGTAATGAGCCTGCCCATTATGGCTGCATGTCGCAGCACATGAAATGTGTCACCTAACAATCCTCCCATTCTTGCTATCTCCAATGAAATGTAAAACAAAAAGGCAGGTCATTAGTGGAGTGTGGGGTGCATCCCAGGTGGGGGAGGACTTTGAGGGTCTAGTACAGGCCCAGGCCTGCCTGCTCTGGCCCTCCCAAGGCCTCTCCTACCCTTGAGACACCCCATGCTCCACTTTCCATAACTTGGGTCCCAACGGGCCTTTTCCCACTCCTACAAGGTCCTCCCAGGACTTAGGCCTGATTCCCACCCCACCAGGCCAAACATCCGTCTCTTGACTTACCTTTTGAAGAGCTTAGAGGCCTTCCAGAGGACTGGAATCCATTTTCATTCTTTGGGCAGCCACATGGCACAGTTCCCCAAACCACCACCATTTTGTCTCACCCACAAAATGACAGCCACATTTGGGTCACCACCGCATGGCCTGGCAACAAACTGCTTCATTTTGCTGCCTTAACAAAAGTGCTGCAGAAGCCTCTCTGAGGCAGCAAAATGAAGCACCTTGTCTGGTCGCCGACATTTTGCTCCCACCTGTTTGTGGATAGAGGCAAAATGGCAGCCACATTCAAGTCGCTGCCTCACAGCCCAGAGACAAACTTGGTTTTGCTGCCTTAACAAGCTCTGCATGATGCTGCAGACGCTTTCTGTATTATTCAAAAACTTCTGCAGCACTGTGCAGACCTCTGTAAGAATCAAAAAAGGTTAAATCATGGCAACTGGACCTTTTAATCTTTTAAAATACTTTTGGCCTGGATGATTGAATCTTCATTTACAAGACCTCTCTAAGGCAGCAAAATGAAGCAATTTCTCAGGTGGCTGCCATTTTCTTCCAACCACAAACAGGTGGGACAAAATGATTGCTGCATTTGGATCATTGCCATGTGGCCCGGGGACACTTGGCCTGCCCTTCTTCCTCAACATGAGGTGGTTAGACCTTCACAAGGTAAGTGTGGAGCATGATGGGCTTGTGGGGAGGAGATGCAAGTGCTGCAGGATTCCAGCAGGAAGGGATGGGCACTGCAATGACTCTGTGGTGGGTTACAAGAGCAAATGACAGCAGACCTTCTGCAATCGCCATAATTTTGAAATTATGAGTCATATATAACTTTTGTGGGGGTGTCTGTGGTAATTTCAAACATTTGTTAAATGACTTGTCATACCTGAAGGATGATGATGATGATGATGATGATGATGATGATGATGATGATGATGATTATTATTATTATTATTATTTATTCGATTTTTATACCGCCCTTCTCCTGAAGGACTCAGGGCGGTGTACAGCCAAAAGTAAAAACAAACAATACAATATACAATTTAAAATACAAATTAAAAAACTTATTTTATAATTGGCCTAAGAAACTTTAAAATATATAAAACTAAAACCCCATTAAAATTAATATTAAAAAATTTAAAATCGATAAAATTTAAGCCAGCCCCGCGCGAATGAAAAGATGTGTCTTCAGTTCGCGGCGGAAGGTCCTAAGGTCAGGTATTTGGCGTAAACCCGAGGGAAGCTCGTTCCAGAGTGTGGGAGCCCCCACAGAGAAGGACCTTCCCCTGGGGCCGCCAGCCGACATTGCTTGGCGGACGGCACCCTGAGAAGTCCCTCTCTGTGAGACCGTACGGGTCGGTGGGAGGCATGCGGTAACAGCAGGCGGTCCCGTAAGTACCCAGGCCCTAAGCCATGGAGCGCTTTGAAGGTAGTAACCAAAACCTTAAAGTGCACTCGAAAGGCCACAGGTAGCCAGTGCAGTCTGCGCAGGAGCGGTGTTACATGGGAGCTACGCGTAGCTCCCTCTATCACCCGCACAGCTGCATTCTGGACTAACTGAAGCCTCTGAGTGCACCTCAAGGGGAGCCCCATGTAGAGAGCATTACAATAATCCAAGCGAGAGGTAACGAGCGCATGAGTGACCTGTACTTAACTTTGTATCCAGCAAATATTCTCTGGTTTCCACATAAATGTCTTGAAGTCTTCCCCTTTTGCCAATACTTTATATACTTTTCTTTCTCCTACGAACACTATGACCTCTGGGAAGCAAGGTTTTTATCCACAAAGCAAAGTCCAAAAGTAGAGAAGAATTCTTCTTCTCAAAATGCACTCCAGAATTCACTCAAATGCAGAACTGCATGACAGAAAGCACAAAAGCATGGCTCACTTGTCACATGCTGGTTCGTCACTGGCAATTTCCTGTCATGTAAATTAAACCTTATTTAAACATAAGAATTCAGGGCTTGTTTTTGTGGCCATACAAGTCGTAAAGTTGTTAGGTACATGAACAGTCCAGAGTTTGTACTAAAAGCAGTGAATTTTCATCAATTGAAGTTATCCCTATAGGGATTTATTGTCTACAGCAAAATTATCTCCTACCAATTTAGGAGAAATTCAGTCTATCTATTATTTTCACTATCAGAAGAAAATCCCTTTTAGAATCAGTTGATAAGAAACATGCAGGAGAGATTACCTGTTTTGGGAAAGTTGTGCACATTTTGCTGGCTTTTCAAAAGACCAGAATACTCAACTTTGCCTTGAACCACTATGTCTCTTATTTTTTAATTTCATTTAAATTAATTTAAATTAATTCACCTTTACTTTTTAACATTAATGTTAAAAGAAACTGCTTTGGAAATATACGTTTTGAATTAAAATCAACATATTAACTATTACGAACAATAATTTAACTTAAATTAGTTAAATAAAAACATAACCATTCTGATATTAACAAACTTCAATTCCCAACAGCTCTAGCTAGCTTGGGATGCTGAAAGTTGTACAGTAGTTTGATAGGATTTAAAAGGCATTGCTTACTTATTTTTGGAAAAGATAAGCTTTGTACTATTTCTTTTAACAAAATAATCAGCTAAATTTAACAATATTTTACTGATTTTTAAAAAAAAATATTAATAAAAATGAATTCATATATGTATTGTTAATGTTCCTAGAAAGCTTTTTGCCAAATATTAGAAGCACATTAACAAAAAGGTTTGAAGAAGTATGCAAAATGTTCCTTATTGCTGAGTAAACTGATTTACTTAGGTGAAATAAATAATAAGCTTATCAAACATTTGACATCTTTTTATTAAGTTTTGTTTGAAAAGAAAGCCTTAAATAATCTCACTTTCACAAATGGACTTTTATTTGAATTATAATTCTTGTCTTCGTTCTTTAGTTTGAATTCCAAACATTTTCTTATTTTATTGCTGGTTTGAAATTAAATGTTCTTATACTATTGTTACTATGAATTCAACTTTAAATTGTTTTAGGATTTTATTTGTGAACTATCTTGAAATGGTATTTTATTCTAAAGCAATATAAAAAGAGTAAATTCAATTTACATGATAAAATTTGTGTTTTCATAACTATCTTATTTATCTGATTAACGTGTTTCTCTCTTCCATATCTTATCATTCATCTATTCAAAATGAAACCCTGACTATAAGGAAGAGCCTTAGTCTACTCTTTGCTCCCCAGAATCAGCTTAATCTTAATCTTCTCTATTTGATTTGCAAACATGTTTATGTTTAAAGGAAGAATGAAAAAATCATGAACCGCAACAGCAGAGAAATAACCAGAGGGAGGGGCAGAAAATAGATTTGAGATCATGAAAATAGAGTAACTATGAATAACACCTAAGCAAACACTGTTATCTGGAGTTCCAGCTGTAGCATAAGGTATAAGTACTTGGCACATACTCAAACAAACCCTCAACAGTTTTATGTTATATATATATTAGCTTATAAAATACACTACTAGGAGGGAGCAAAACAGCATTTAAACCATGGAGAGAAGAAAGGAAAGGAAAGAAACAGCTTATAAGAAAAGATCGTGCAGAAGACTGAATGAGTTAGATACAGCAATGCAGAAAAGCTTGGTGTTGATAATCAAATGCTTTTGTTATTATTACTTTGCACAGAGCAATTAAGATGATTCTTTATAACATTAATATATAACACTGGACAAAACATTTTGGGTAACATAGAATTTAGCCAGAATTTATGTGACAGATATTCCTAAAGAATAAAAGGCAAAAATGTCCACAGAGCCTTTTTTCATTAGCTCCTAACTTATTATAGCTCAAAAGCATCTTTTGAGTACTATTTCTAATTTATGTATTTATATACTGCCATTGCTGTACATAGCGTTTAGAGCATAAGCTTAAACTATTAAGACATATAAGCTGTATGTTAATGCTTCATTTCTTTTTCCAGAAAAAAAACTTTTAAAAAATAATTTACATTAATTTTCTTTGAACTAAAGAGGATAATAATTCAAACAAAATACAATTCAAGTTTTAAAAACTATAAAAATCTAAATAAAGCAAAAATGAAAAAATGAAATAGATGAAATTTTCTTGTATTATAGTACAGATATGATTACAGCTATATTAAAATTATTGCAACTCAAATTTAAAACAACAAATTAAACCTTGTTTTGGAACCAGTAATGAAGTAATATGGTTCAAATTATCACTTTGTCATTTTTTAGCATATTTGTTACATTTTTCTCACATATTTGTTGTATTTGAATTCACTCTTTATACTATTATGCCTTGTGTGCCCGTTGTAATCATTTCTGGAGCAGAAGGTTTTACTTTCTGTTGTTTTGCCATCTCACCGGAACTTACTCTATATGGAGCTATCCTTAAAGACTCTTCAGAACCTTCAGTTAGTCCAGGATGCAGCAACTTTAGAAGTTAAGTTAAATTTAACACTTACGTTTGCTTGTGTAATGCAGAAATGGCATTAACTGCCACTTAGGTTTCAAGCACAACTTAATATGCTGTTTATTATAAATAATATAATAGTAATATGTTCCTCAAAAGATACTAATTTCATTTTTATTCTAGGTCACAGTTCACACCAAGTGATTATTAATGAACACAATCAATTCAATTGTTCTGTTGCGGCATCCTCATAAACAAATAGCTCCTAACGTTAGAAGCAAAAGTGAATGCAGCAATGATGGCAGCTTAGAGATTCAGGTTGAGCATTAAGAAAACCAAACTTTTAATAGCTCATTAAAAGGAAAAAAAAATATTATTGTACAGCCAAATCATCAAGAGTCAGCAAAGAGCTAGAAAGTCAATTGCAGCATTGCTCAGCAGCCATCAAAAAATAGTGCCTTCTTTGGTGTTAGCTGAGTAGAGTGACAATCTAAAAATAAAAATGAATGTTCTGAGGGCATGATCAGAACTGAAGTTGACAGGTAATGCGGAAGGCCAATGGCAATGCTTTCAACAAATATTTCTATCATATGTGCAATTGGCCACAACAAAGAAGACATACAGAAAATAGCATTCTTCCTAGCTGGATGCCCTGAATAATAAAATACATTCATGGATGAAGAAGACATCTTTAAAGTCTTGTATAAAAAGATATTAGCCGTGACAATTGAAGAATTTATAACAGATCTGATATTAAGATTTTGTCTTGAACTTTAGTATGTTGACTGAAACTTTGATCAGCAATTAAATTGTTTGAGGATCTTCCAATAAACTCACAGAGCTGAGGACCACTGCAAAGACCAAGGAATTAGTGAGTAGACCTTGGCAACTGTCTGGATAAGGAGAGGACAGGAGATTGCCCATTTGTGCTCTGGACAGTTGCTCCTCAGGAGAACATTACAGGACAACTGTTTTTCACAAGTTTGAGTGCCAGGAGATGACAGGATTAGCCATTTAAAAGACCTGGCTTTTCTCCCAAGTGTTGGAAGATTAAATGATTGCATATTAAAATTGTTTTGGCAACAGATTTCTGTTGTTTTTATTGCACTAATTGGTTGAATTTTATGATTTTTAGAATGATTTTATATGTCTTTTAATTTTTTATTGGGAGCCACCCACATTGGTTGAAAAATGGGTGGCTGTATAAATGTTTTAAATAAAAGAAAAAAGAAATCTTGCTCACAACCATGATGGAGGATTTTAAAGGACATTAAATTCACAAACTTCACTTTCTAATTACTTTCAGAAATTGCTTGTTAATTACTTCTAAGCTGTGAGAGACTTTTGGAATGATAAATCTGAAAATGTCAGATGAGTTTGCCTTCAATCCTGAATGAAAATCTAATCATAAGCTTAAGAATTTAAAGAATCTGATTTAAATAGCAAAAACCTATATGGGATTTTGATCTTAGAAAGTTATAAATGGACTAAAAGTCCATATAAAATTGGAATGAAACTTTCAATACAATTTTGGAATTAATTATAAACTACAAACAGCCTGCATTACATCCATGGGCTATATGGGGTCTCAGTTGGCTTCCAAGTACAATTCAAGGTACTACTTATCATCTATAAAACCAAACATGACATGGAACCAAGTCATTTGTAGAAATACCTGTCTCTGTTTCTGCAAATCCCATTAGATCCAGCACGGTGAGCATGTTCTGGATCCTGTCTATTAAATAGTCCTTGCCACAGCACTGTCCTATAGAATACAATACTTCCTGAGGTTCATAGAACTCTGCACTTCTGGGATTTCAGAAGTCTTGAAGAAGAGTTGGAATATTAAGCGAGCACATCACAATGAGTTTGCTTTTCTTTCTTGGAATTAAGTTTTTTCTTGACTATCATTATTTTTCTTATTTTTCTTACTAATAGACTTGATCTAATTTATCCTATATCTGTCAACTAGAGTCACAACTGTGAAATGAGAAGTTACACAAATTGATGCAATAAACAAAATATTAGCAAATTGTATTTGTAGCCATTTAAGAGCCTAAATTACTAAGTATAAATCACTTGGTAATGAACAATTAGAAACACTATTATGATGATACAGAAATCAGATGATTGCTAACAGGCATAAAGACTGGTTTTCTGTATTTCTTTACTGCCATCTATAGTATTGGTTACCCAGATCTTTGAGCCCAGATCTGATCACTCTGTTCCAATTTTCTAACATAAATTAGAAACATGAAGAGTTTAATCAAAGCACAAATAACAATATAGTTGAGTGTTGTGTGTACATGTAAGACTAGCTTTTCAAGGGCTCTTTGACAAAAACAGACTCTTACAATATAGGCCTCTAAAGAAAGAGTTATTCAGTATTTAAGAATACATGGCTATAAATAATATTCTGGCAGTGGCAGCAACAATACAGAACAGTCTTCAAGGGTTATTCTCCCACGCTTATTCCTATTATGAAACATCCTAGGTATTTTATGTCTATAGTTAAACGTTCTATTTTATAAACACTTTCATTTTTCAAACAACTGATGAAATTTACCAAACTTCAAGTAGCTACTTTAGAACACATTAATGACATACTATTTGTGATATTAAATAAACCATGGTTGAAGAAGTAAAAAACCATGGTTTCTCTAAACTGCAAATAGATCCAACCACAGAAATAGTAGCTCATTCCTCCTCCTGTACAGAAGCCAAAGATTTCAATTTTTTCAACAGTTGGCACTTCTGAGCCTTAAATGACTATATGCAAAGTAAAAGATGGCCTAGTCACTTAGACGCATTTTTTCCCAAATCAAAGTTCTATACAGGAGAAGTAAACGTGTGATCCACATGTATGTGTGAAAAACAAAGGAACCAAAAATAGCAGAGATGATGTTGCAAAAATAAATTCACTGGTGGTCAATCCTATTTCTTACTATATTTTCCAAATCAGTAGTTATTTAACCATGTTATAATCATTAGTCTGACACTGGACTACCAGATCATAGCTAAAATAAGCCCACATTCAAAATGTCATAAGTACCAGCTGTAATTAAAGAATAATTAATGTTACCATAATTTGATTCATGATTTAGATACCATATTAAAATCAACTACAATAAATATGGCTTGGTATGCTATACAGAAGAGATCTAGCGTAAAAACAACAGAGAGATAGTAACCTGCACACGTTTAATCACTGTATGGCAACCAGCTTATCAGATTAGATCAGGGGTGTCCAAACTTGGTCTCTTTAAGACTTGTGGACTTCAATTCCCAGAGTTCCTCAGCCAGCTTTGCTGGCTGAGGGACTCTGGGAGTTGAAGTCCACCAGTCTTAAAGGGACCAAGTTTGGACACCCCTGGATTAGATTAATATCAGAATATTGTGAACTGCTTTGGATATAAAAATTTATCCAAGAATGCTTAAAAGGAAAGAAGCAGGTCATCAAGTTTATAAACTGTTTCAGTAATATTCCCCAAGCAGAACATTTACAAAGGAAATCTAAACTATGTCCCACAACTTCATAGGAAATAAAGCAAAAATATTGCTAAGATTATCATTCCATTACAAGTGACTGCCTAGAAAAACAGTGTTAAGTTTCCTCTCCTTCCTAGACTTTATATTTCTAAAGTAACCTCAGAACCCTTTTTTTTTCCTGCAAGAGTACAGAAACAATTCTTTCAGCACTAGGCTAAGTCTAGAGCATGGGCTCATGAACCAGACCATAATTATTAATTACACCTGTGGGGGGAGTAGTTGTCACTACATATTCTGATGGTCTGCCCAATTAGCATTCTTCTCCTGCATTCCAGCCCATTAAAAGAAAATGCTGACATCTTCCCTGTTGGTTCTCTCAGCAGCTGTGCCATAAAGAACTCCCCTGGGCTTTTCCAACAACCTCATGTTTTGCTTCACAATCCAATTCTCCACAGAAAAGTATCTTGTGTGCATGTCCAGTTATATTTTGATATAATTACATAAAACGTATTTATTGCTTCTCAAGAGACAGAGGAATCGGACATATAATCTGGCAGATGTACAAATCAAAGAGAACTAAAACAGGTATTTGGGCTGCATTCTTGGACAGTGAGATTGGTGGCATATCAATTCAATAAAAATAGTCTTCCCCTCTATCAGATCATTCCTAGCTTTTTTCAAATGTTTCCTCAAAGTTTTGCTTCCACAGCATCCAGAAATATTCCCAAAGTATAATTTTTATACAAAAGGAATTTTGCAGATATGTAGAGCATGTGACTCATATTTTATTAAGAAAAAGAAAATACTCTGCCAGTGTTAAAGGACAGAATTTATCCTGTGAGCAATACAGAATTTTCCCAAAAATTAGTGCCTCTCAGATATGTTGAAACCCCAATACCTGGAAGGTAGGGAAAGAGAAAGGACTCTCTTCCTCCCCCTTCCCACCCCACGCAGTGTTGCTGAGATTGGGAACCATCCGTTCTTACCATCATTGGTAAAATAATCTGACTGGGATACCTTAGATTTCTATTTTTCACATGAACAAAATACTCAATGTGTAAATAAGCTTTATATTAGTCTTGAAACTATACTAGTTTATATTATAAACTATATTAGTTTGTATTAGAAACTATTAGTCTAGAAACTATATCCCATATTTGTTGTAAATTAGAGTGGGATGGCAGTGTTGAAATTGAATCTATGGCTTGTCTGATGCCAACTAGGGAGTTTATGACTGATGCAATACTTGAAGTAGAGATTTCATACGTTCATATTTTTTTTAAGAATAGAACATAATTTTTTTATTGGCCAAGTGTACTGGACACACAAGGAATTTGTCTTGGTACATACACTCTCTGAGTATATAAAAGAAAAGATACATTTGTCAAGAATCATAAGGTACAACACTTAATGATAGTCATAGGGAAACAGTCAATATAAATCTTAAGGATACCAACAACAAGGTTACAGTCATACAGTCATAAGTGGGAGGAGATGGGTGATAGGAACGATGAGAAGAGTAATAGTAATAGTAATCCAGATTTAGTAACTAGTTTGACAGTGTTGAAGGAATTATTCATTTAGCAGAGTGATGGCGTTCGGGGAAAAACTGTTCTTGTGTCTAGTTGTTCTGGAGCATGACTCTATGGATATTTAGAAATGTCCTGCTGAAATTATACATTGTCTCTATAAAGTGTCCCTGGAACGGCAATCTTACTTAAAATGATTTCTCTTTATAGCAAACTTTATTAGCTGCTTGGGGATGATCTTGAAAAGCTAAGCAGAATTGTGCTTGGTTAATAACTAAATGAAGATACAACTAAATACACATTTTTTGCTAAGGCATGATGTGGCTTGTTTAATTTAGCATATTGTGTGGACCAAATCATTGTAATTTGTAAACCTGGCGTTATGGTTTAATCTCAGACTGTCAATTGTGTTTTATTTAATATCATGGTTAGGGTTAGGGTAATGGTCTAAATTTTTCCAAAGAGGCAACTTACAAATGTATGCTCTTAAAATCTCAGAATTCTCAATAATGGCCAGGCTGAGTTTTAAGTCCATATCTATCTATCTATCTATCTGAAAGTTGCATAACATTATTTTAATCCCTACCTAATATTATTTTCAATGCCAATGATAAACCATCCACCATTGCTAGAGCTGGTCTTTATCAAGAGCACAATCATGGAAATCAGAAAGTAAGGAAGGGAAGACTTCTTCAGAGATAATGAATAAAACTGAAAGGTAAAAAAGCACTGGGAAGATAAAAGCATCAAACGTCTTGTCATAGTGCCATTCTTATATTTCTTGCTCTAATGTCACAATTAAACTGGTCTATGTAAAATTGCCTGCCACTCTTGCCATTATAGACATAGCCAATTTTCCAATATCAAAGGCCAAAGAGATCTAAGCTGGAGACTGCGCTGGCAGTTCCCTGACTTTCTGGCTATTCCTATTACACAGAAACAAAACACCCAAGGGATACTTGGAAATGACATATACTGTGCCTGCTGAAGGCATCTGTTCCTTGGAGCAGACAAAGTAATAGAAATACCAAATTATTTTTATCTGCAGTCCATGATATCCTAAAAGCAGAACAACAAATATGTCAGGCAGAGAGGTAGGCATAATAAAAGGCAATGGAGAGATCCGTCTTGTTTTCTAAGTTTGAGGGAAGAGATGGTGGATTTGGTATTCATCCCAGCAGCCTTGTATTCCCATCTGCTTCACTGCTTGACACAAAATATACAAGGTATATATACAGAGATAGTGGGAGGAGCAACATGGCAGGTTTGGACAGCTACTGAAAGAACAGAAAGCAATGTTGGAGGTCGTCCCATGTTTTTGAGTCTCCATTCCTTCAGTCCTTCCCAGGGTTAAGTGACATGTTTCCCCTAGGGGACAGGAATTACTGCTTGAAATATTTGCCAAAATAGATTCAAGAGAGAGCAGCTAAGCTAAAAATAAGTATTAGAATGCAATGAAAGTATTGAGGCTTCATTTAGATCTCCATCTAATCAAAACATAGAAGGTAGTTAAAATCATCTCCTTACTCTTCATGCCCACTGTTTGGTTGCAGGGAAGCCTCTAGCACAGCATTCTTCTCTCAGGCATTCCCAACACACACACACACACAAAATCAGGCATTGCCCCCTCCCCTGCATCAAGGTACTGTGTTCCTGGGTAGGTTGCTCGGGGAGTGAACCTCTCCCAGGTAAGATTTCCTTCCCTAGGAGCATGGAGTTAAAATACATTCTTCCCAAATCCCAACCTAGCCACTTCCATTCTGTTAAGGTGCCAGGGGTGCCCTCACACTCACCTGTATTTCTTCAGATATTCGTGTTGACAGCAAGTGAAGAGTTAACGCTGCCAGCTTTGCCTGGCCTCGTTCCCTGCCAGGTGTCCTGCCAAGAAATCGGGAAGCATACTTAATCCGTAACACCAGGAGGAGGAGGAGGCGGCGGCAATAGAATGGAAAAAGGTTGCGCGGCGAGACTTCGCCTAAAGCCGACCTCGGGGCACGGCGGTACCCTGGATGCCCGTGTGGCACGGAATCAGCCTAGAGAGGGAAGAGGGAAGAGCAGTTCTCAGGGCGACTCCGACGTGAGAGGAGAAGGGAATGGGAGGGCGAGGGCCAACCTGTGCCCATCCACTTTTGGGGCTGCAATCACACACGCCGGGGAGCGATTCAGGCTCCCACCTGCCAACCAGCCGGTGCCAACTCCACGCCCCGCCGATCGCTCTTTGCCGGGGCAGGCAGGCAGGCAAAGCTCGGAGGGGGCAGCCGCTCCGAGAACGACACAGACCCTCCACGAGCCCGTCCCTCTTCCCTCCTTTTGGTTGCGCCGCCAATTCCTCCTCCCCCCTCGCACGTGGTCATTCACGCTTTCTTCCTCCGAATTCCTGACGAGAGGAGCCCGCCCGCAATTATTTTATACCGTCAACAAATCCCCCCCCCCGAAGGGTAATCACCTACCGCAGCTGGAGGGCCCCAGGCAGGGCTGGATCCATTGGGCGAGAAACGGGTGAGGGCTGCGCGGAGTTACCCTCAACATCTGTGGGAGGGCGGAGGAAATGGTTCTCTTTATTTCTCCCCAAATACCGCGGAAAAGGGTAAGAGACATCAATGACCATGTGCCGTGGCGGCGGCGGCGGTCGGCGATTGCGGTGGAGGTGCACCGCTGCACTCTTTAGGCGCCCTTCCGTGTTTTGTCGCCTTCTCCTTTGGGGGGGAAAAAAGGGAACGGGGCTCGTCCATCCTAAAGGAGGACGTGCTACGTGTGCCGTTTGTGTTTTGCTACAGTTGCCTGTGGCATCAACCTGTGAGGGAGGCTGGAAACAGCTGGACTTGTTGCATGCGGTGAAGCTGACTGCCAGGGATGATTCTTGGGGGCACCGTTGCAGGGAGCTGCGGTGTTTAGGCATAATCCCAGACGCAGCTCCTTGTAAGCAGGTCCCGCTGAAGTTAAAAAGAGGTTTACTTTTCAACACGCAATCATTATGCACAGTTTGTTTCTTGGGGAGGGGTTGGGGGAAAGGTTATTTTGGAGTGAATCACATAAAAGGGGAAAACTCTGGTCATGGATGCAATCGTGGATCCTTACCCTAGAGCAGTTGTTTCCGGTGATATTTGTAACCAAGGCTAGCATCGAAATAAGGCCAATGAGAAGATTTAAAATATCCGGAGAGGGAGAAAAGCTTGTGCAAAAATTCGGCCATAATATCTGTTATGTAACGCAATATAGAAGTCCTTTTTGAGGGATGGATTTTTCCACTTTCAGCTTCAGAATGGCATAGTTAAAACTGGCATTCTCCCCAAAACTGCAAGATAGATTGGTTATAATTTTAATCATATCTTTCCTATCCTTTCATCAAGAGAACAAGTGAACAGATATGAATAGATAAAATGATTAGGTTTGTTGTAAATCTAACTCCAGTGTCAGTTTTTATACATAAAGTGTTAGAATTCATTAGGATAGCTCTCCTGGTAGAGCTTCAGACAGAGCTATGTAGTCTGAAAGTCCTCTGGGTGCTATAGTACTGTATATGGTACATTCTGAGCCCAATATGTTTTGCTCAGTAAAAGAATACATGGAAAATGATAGGTATTAGAATTTTTTAATTTTTTAATTTCAATAAAGTATAGCTATAAGAAACAGCAGAAATGTGCTATTTTTTCTTTGTGAATATTTCCTGAAATAATTGCATCCTTTACCTCTTGTTATTTTAGCATGTATTTTTTATGGATTGCTTCTCAAACTCAATTTTTTTTCCTGTAATATTCAATAACAAGCTTTGTCAGCTATGGTGTAGGTGGGTGAATCACAATTAGATTTTCAAAAGGGACTTTACCTTTTAAGCAGTTAGGTAATACTGACTGTCAATTTTGAGATTTATGCCTTTTCCATGCAACGCTACCCAAACAGACTTTCCTTGATTTAATGCCCTTCAGATAATGCCTTTCAAATCCCAGATTTTCCATTTCCATTGGTAATCCAACATACTCAGAAAGATGCTGTTCTAGAATAATATCCTCACAAACTTCTTTTATATAATCAACTTCAATTCCGTCTTTATTGAGAAACTGTTACCCAAGTCCTATTTTTGTCAGTTTGGAGCTTTCCTGGATAATTGAACCAATTCTATTGGAAAATTGTGGATTTTCAGTAGCACAATTATTAATTTTTTTCCATACAAATAAAATATGGGTATTAGGTTTCTGCTTTGTTGAAATGCCTATAACATCACTGTCCTACTCCCAAAGCAACAAATATTTCAGCCCTACCATCTGAAAATGTTACTGTCATATTCAACTGTGACCCTTGAAAGTGCATAAGTACTTTTTAAAAAGTGTAGTCCCTTTTTAAAAGAAGATCACACTCCCCACAGGAAACTCTTGAAATAGAATTCAGAGACAAAAAAAATGAAAAAGAACAATAGTGAACCCTTCTATTTTAATGACACATTATTTTGGAACAAATTTCATAGCAAATGAATTATAATTTGGAATTTTCCTATTTTTGCATAGACTCCTTTTTCTGGTGGTAATATTTCCACATGTAAATGGATATAAAGGCTAATATCCTTCTTACAGAATATTTCACTGTGATTCTACATACTGCTATCAACTTAGACATGTGTCGAAAGACATTTTTATGCTATCTCATCACAAACCTTGGCCATCATGGGATTTTTAGCAGTTTTCACTGCAGGGGAATTCACCTGTTTTTGCTGTCACCCACACAGGTTAGATTAAGTATGAAATACTGGGCTGAAAAAGCAGGCTCTGTGCAGCTAGATTGCTTCTGACCTACAGGTAGCCAACCAATATATCTATGGTCCTATTTAGGTTTTCATCAGGTTTCAGTCTTCCTTTAAAGCATATCCTGGCAATCTTACAGCCTCAAATTTCAAGTTGATTTTGTTCAGTTTCAAAATATTTCTAAACTGTTCCTCTTCATGATAATTTATTCCCAGGGCTGTCCTTCCCCCATGAAATCAATGGAAGCAACAATAAGTTGTACTGTAATTGCCCCCTCCTCTTGTCTCTTGTTCATTGCTATCATTTGCTTTGCCATGTTGCAGTTGCAATTGCTTCATGTTCATCATTTATTGGCTTGATTTGTTCTGATGCTGCTACTTGAATTGTCTTCTGCTTGTCTTGCTCATTATACGATTTGTGTACCTCTTCAAACTGCATCTGTTGCCTTTCCCAGAAACAGCAATGTGCCCTCTTTCTTGTCAGGTTAGGAACCTTCTGATCTATCAAAACTATGTCTTGACGGCGGTATTGCAGTCACTCTTATTATATTGGGTTTTTTTAATGCTGTTCTAAAAAATGATACTCAGGTGTATAAATGCAAAATACTATCCATACAGAAGGAGCGTGCTGCATTAAGAAAAAAAGTATCCCACCTATCTTCTCCAGGAAATTACTTTAAAAAATTTTCTGTTAAAAATAAAAGTTGTATCAAACATCACAAGCATCATTATGTTGTGATGATGGTATTTGTTGTGGTGATGGTATTTGATGGTGTTACTTGCATCATTTGCTCCGTCTCTTATGGCCACTTACTTCCCAAGAGTAGTTATAATCAAGAATGGATAAATAATGTTTCTTTGTGGTCATTAATGATCAGGGTTAATAATAATAATAATAACAGCAGAGTTGGAAGGAATCTTGGAGGCCTTCTAGTCCAACCCGCTGCCCAGGCAGGAAACCCTACACCATCTCAGACAGATGGTTATCCAAAATTTTCTTAAAAATTTCCAGTGTTGGAGCATTCACAACTTCTGCAGGCAAGTCGTTCCACTTATTAATTGTTCTAATTGTCAGGAAATTTCTCCTTAGTTCTAAGTTGCTTCTTTCCTTGATCAGTTTCCACCCATTGCTTCTTGTTCTACCCTCAGGTGCTTTGGAGAACAGTCCGACTCCCTCTTCTTTTTGGCAACCCCTGAGATATTGGAACACTGCTATCATGTCTCCCCTAGTCTTTCTTTTTATTAAACTAGACATACCCAGTTCCTGCAACCGTTCTTCATAAGTTTTAGCCTCCAGTCCCCTAATCATCTTCGTTGTTCTTCTCTGCACTCTTTTTTTTTTAATTTGAATTTATATCCCGCCCTTCTCCGAAGACTCAGGGCGGCTTACATTGTGTAAGGCAATAGTCTCATCCATTTGTATATTATATACAAAGTCAACTTTATTGCCCCCAACAATCTGGGTCCTCATTTTACCTACCTTATAAAGGATGGAAGGCTGAGTCAACCTTGGGCCTGGTGGGACTCGAACCTGCAGTAATTGTAATTGCAGGCAGCTGTGTTAATAATAAACTGTATTAGCCTGTTGAGCCACAAGAGTCTTGTGGAGACCAAAACTGAATGCAATATTCCAAGTGTGGCCTTACCAAGGCATTATAAAGTGCTATTAACACTTCACGTGATCTTGATTCTATCCCTCTGTTTTTGCAGCCCAGAACTGTGTTGGCTTTTTTAGCAGCTGCTGCACACTGCTGGCTCATATCTAAATGGTTGTCCACTAGGACTCCAAGATCCCTCTCACAGGTACTACTATTGAGCAAGGTACCACATATACGGTACCTGTGCATTTTGTGTTTTTTTTGCCCAAATGTAGAACCTTACTTTTTTCACTGTTGAATTTCATTTTGTTAGTTAGCGCCCAATGTTCAAGTCTGTCAAGATCCTTCTGTAACTTGAGCTTATCTTCTGGAGTATTGGCTATTCCTGCCAGCTTGGTGTCATCTGCAAATTTGATGAGTTCCCCATCTATCCCCTTGGCCAAGTCATTGATGAAGATGTTGAAGAGTACGGGGCCTAAAACAGAGCTTGGGGTACTCCACTGCATATTTCCCTCCATGTGGATGTAGTTCCATTGAGGACTACACGTTGAGTGCGGTTGGTCAGCCAGTTACGAATCCATCTGGTGGTGGTGCTGTCTAACCCACATTTTTCTACTTTATCTAGTAGTAGGTTATGGTCTACTTTATCAAATGCTTTACTGAAGTCCAAGTAAATTATATCAACAGCATTCCTTTGGTCTACTAATTTTGTCACTTTGTCAAAGAAGATTAGTCTGGCATGATCTGTTTTTGACAAACCCATATTGGCTTTTAATTATTACTTGTTTGCTTCTAGGTGTTCGGTGATTTGTTGCTTCCAGAATCTTCCCCGGTATTGAGGTCAGGCTGATAGGTCTGTAGTTTCCTGGATCTGTTTTTTTTTCCTTTTTTGAAGATGGGAACTACATCAGCTCTTTTCCAGTCCTCTGGCAGCTCCCCTGTGCTCCAGGATCTTTGAAAGATTAATTCCGTATGATAAATATATATTTGGCTGTTTCTGTGTCTTTGATATTTCTTTGTATTTTTGCTTCAGCTCACTGCCCTGAGTAGATTATGCTAGAAACAGTTGAGACCTGGTTTTGATTATTTTCATTTATTCCATAATATGGCTAGTTCAAGAGATTATACAGACAGAAGTAAATCCCAAACTTTGAAAAGCCCAAGATAAAATTGGATATTCAGTATTAAGATTTTGTTCCATTGAAGTTCATTGGAATGAAAAATACCATAGGACAAAATGGAGCCCATCTCTAATGATTATCAGCATATTTTAGAGATCTTCCTTGACCTATAAATTTATCTTTAGTAAATACTAAGAAACTGAGAAATTATTGTGTAAGGTGAAAGTGGATTGGTGGTTGAAATCCTCTTCCTAATATGCTGAGGGCCACCTAATTTCTCTCCTGAAATATTTTCCTCATTACTTTCCTAATTGAGATAAGTCTTCATATCAGTTTTAAGTAATCACAGTACTTTAATTTACTGGACTTTTCACTTTTTAAGAAAGGAGCATTTACTGTAAAGGTAAAAAGGAAAACACTTTTGGCAGTTTGTTCCATTTTAATCAATAATAGTAATGTTGCAGTCATTTGAAGCAAATGGTTAGTATTGTAGAATATTAGAATATAGTGTTCAAACTATTGGGGTTTTAGGGTGCAGAGAGAGTGAATGGAAACAAAATAGAAATATAAAGCAAAATGTAAGATATTCACAGCTGAGCCATTGATTTTAGATTGATAATGCGATGAGTTGCCATAATTCAAATATCTAGACTCAATATCTGTAAAATAAATTATTACAATAAGTCAGAATCACTAGGACTATTCCCCAGAATTATAAAGTAATTTAATTAAAAGCTGTTTTAGCACTGTGTTATCCCATTTCTCATTTCAGAGGTTTAGGGATGCAATTCATATAAGGGTTAAATTTCTTTTGGAAGAAGGTCATTGGAAGGTAATTGATATGCTGCAATATTTCATCTTATTAAAAATATATGAGCAATTGCTACCTTGGATGCACTGGTTGTTACAGTTTTGACACCCTAGGAAAACCATGCCATTAGCAATCACACCACCACAAAAAGGATTTTAAGAAATTTGATCCCCCCCCTCTACTTCTGAATATGGTGCCTTACTTAGTTTTTTGATCTATGGAACCATCTTGCCTATAATGGACTTCCAGGGAAGAAATTGTGAGCTGAATGATGATGGAATGAACAGCTGGGGAGTAGATCAGCTCTTCATAATTCCTTTTTGGACAAGGAAAGGATTTAAGATTGCCCACAGGTGCTCCAAACAGGTGCTTCTCACCAGAAGATCACAAGACAGAAATCTCTGGTGTGTTTAGAACTCTGGGAAACTAGGAAATAACCATCTTGGTCAAACAATGATTGGTGCCTTAAAAGGATATTGGATTTCCATACTTCTTTTTTCCAATCATTTTTAGAATAATTTATTATTAATTTCTTTTCAGCTATTAGGAACCTATGGATTGATAAGTATGAAGACACTATGTAAATTTTCTTGAATTCTTAGCAAAAAGAATTTTAAGTACAAGTTTAAAGACTTTTTTAAAAATGTGAAAGGGAATAAACAGCAAAAGAGTTACTTAGAACTTTGATTTTGGAAGGTTACAAACAGATTAAGGGTCCATGAGGACTGGAAATAAGTTTTGGGATTAATTAAAATAATTCTTCCTGTAGGAAAATACTTTAGTTTTACTGGTGGGATTCAGCCAGTTCGCACCACTTCGGGAGAACCGGTTGTTAACTTTCTGAGCAATTTGGTGAACTGGTTGTTGGAAGAGATCATTAGGGCAGAGAACCAGTTGTTAAATTTCTTAAATTCCCACCACTGTTTAGTTTGGAATTCATGTAAAAAAATAATAGGATGGGACTTTGAAGGTTGGACACTAGAGGGAACTAGAAGGAATGAAAGATTAAAATTAAAGGAGAATAGCACTTAAATTTGATTTATTAATTCAGAATGGAGCAAAATATTTTAAGACTATATATTTTTTTTAACTGTAGACCCAGAGGTTAATTGTGCTAATCTCTATACTGTGTTTAAAAGCTGTTATGGAAGAGGAATATTTTTTACCAGAGAAGTCTGAGGCTGAAAAAGTGACAGTCTATAAGAATAAGAAAAAGAGGTTACACTAAACTAAAATTGTTTATTTTTGTGATGAAATGGGGCATCATTTCTTTGTATACCGTATATACTCGAATATAAGCCGATCCGAGTATAAGCCGAGGTCCCCAATTTTACCCCAAAAACTGGGGTAAACTGGGGACTCGAGTATAAGCCGAGGGTGGGAAATGAGGCACCTACCGGTTGGGGAAACCCTCCCTCCCTCAGCTGAGAAGGCTGGCGGCTCCCCCGCCCCGCCCTCTCACTGCACCGGCAGGGCTTCCCCGCGCCGTCCGGTAAAATGTGAAAAAAAGAAAAAAAAAAACCTCGAGTATAAGCCGTATATACTCGAGTATAAGCCGAGGGGCTTAAAAAAAAAAAACTCGAGTATAAGCCGTATAGACCCGAGTATAAGCCGAGGGGACGTTTTTCAGCACAAAAAACGTGCTGAAAAACTCGGCTTATACTCGAGTATATACGGTATTCCTTTTCTTTTTCTTTACAATTTTTCTTTCTTTTCTATTTTTTTCCTTTTCTGAAATTTCTGCTTCTCTTTTTCTTTTAGTTTGCTTTTTATAATTGTGATTGCAATTTTTAATAAAATTACTATCAAAAACCTCTAGTCTGCTTATATCAGTCAATCTTTATTACAGTCATAGGCTAGAATAAAAGTTAAACTTTGGCACAAAATAAATCAGTAGAGCAGAACTGGACAGGATATAGTAATGTATTACAACTGATGGTGAAATCAATAGTTTACCTATATGAATGAGACAGCTTGAGCCTAGTGGTCAGAAAAATTAAATATTATACACTAACATTGCTGACATAAGATTGCTTGAGAAAGACATTTCCTATGAAGAATCTTCTTAGCTGCAAAGTCTCACAAATGTAGCTATAACTGTCTCATTCAAAAACTTTCATTTATTCTGTATCCCTTTCCCAGATACATAGACAAATATACACATTAGAAAGTGAGACATAATATACAGGTAGTCCTTGACTTATGACCATAATTGAGTCCAAAATTTCTGTTGCTAAGTGAAATAGTTGTTAAATGAATTTTACCCACTTTACCAGCTTTCTTGCCACAGTTTTTAAGTGAATTATTGCAGTCGTTAAGGTAGTAACATGGTAACCAATCTGGCTTTCCCATTTACATTATTTGTCAGAAAGTTGCAAAAGGTGATGACATGACTCCAGGGCACTTCAACCATCATAAATATGAATCTGTTGCCAAGTGTCTGAATTTTGATCATGTGACCATAGAATTGCTGCAACAGTCATAAGTGTGAAAAACCATTATAAGTCATTATTTTCAGTGCTGTTGTAACTTCAGATGGTCACTAAACGAAGTGTTATAAGTCGAGGACTACCTGTACTTTTACTCCTTTTAATCTTGGACTTATGGTCAAGATAATATATATGTCCCAGGCAGGTAGTGTTTCCACGTATAGGCCCTTTTCTTACCTAACGTTTTGCAAATTATTTTAGCTAATATATAATGATCGATGGCAAGCTGACATATTGCAGAGCGAAACAACAGCTTCTAGTTTCAGATTTATTTATAAGAATGCCATAGGGCAGGGGTCCCCAATCCCCGGGCCATGGCCCACTATTGGGCCTTCGGCCATTCAGAACCAGGCTATGGAAGTGGCGGGTGAGTGCATGGCCACGTGCTCCATTTGTGCAAGGGTCGGGTGCCCATACCGACGGCTCATGCAAATTGCACTTGCCCGCCATTCGCTTAGAACTATCCTCCCCTCCCTGCAGTCTGCAAAGTCAGAAAAGTTGAGGCGTTTTGCCATAGGGCTCAAAAGTAGAAGTATTTTGTGATCAGCCATGCCCATCTTGGAAGCCATTTTGTTAACAGATAAACGTTCACAGTAACCTCTGCAGATCACAGGTGACATAGTCTTAAAATACAAATTATTTCCACCAGCTTAATTACTGATTATTGCTACAATACAGGGAACACAAACTCTGGCATACTTAAATATGTCGTTTCCTTATTAATCTCAAGTAATCTTGTATAAAATTGCAGCCTAAATGCACCATAGAAACAGGAAGGAGGGGAATGTTTTCTGCAGTTGTTTAGAACATGAGAAACTTAGAGATTAGAAGCATTTTGTGATATGGTCACAAAATAAATCCAGTTTCCTTTAAGGATGCTAAAATCCTTAACAGTATTTATCTCGACCAGTATTTCCTGTGATTGCAGTTAGTATCTAATTCATGGAAGGGACCTTGGATGTCTTCTAGCCCAATCCCCTACCCAAGACAAGGGGTCCATCCAGGACAACTGGTTGTCTAATCCTTTCTTGAAAACCTCCAGCAATGGAACATCCACAACTCTAGAAGGCAAGCTGTTCTTCAAATATCCTTTATAAAAAACTCTGGCCAGTTAATAGTAAATATTGAGGATTAGTCATAAGTAAGATCAGAAATCCCCAAACATTTGGCAACTGCGTACATTTTGAGAATCATCTGATACCTTCATTCATCTCAAGCACTGAAAATTTCCCTAAAATCCCAAGTGCTATATATAGTTTACATAAGACTTGGAGTGTCTGACATTTTGTATTTTTAGTACTGTAGACTATCAGAATATAAAGTACAAAATAATAGGAAAATAGGTGAGGAAAAGGGGAAGAAGAGAAAGTGTAGGATAAAGGGGAAAAGAAAAAAGTATTGACTTCTGATTCTTTTTGGCACAGTACAATAAGATAATAACATATAACCTCAACTTTTTATTTTTATATAATAATATATATTAGCCGTTTCTATAACAAACTTACCTAATCATCAAAACCCAAAATCACATTTCATTTTTTTCCATCGCAAGTCCAAAGTTCAAAAGTGGTTTCCAAAGAAATAAAATTAATTGTATTGTCTTTAATCAAAGCAGTCAATTTCACCATCTCTGCTAACTCTTATCAACTTTTGGAGCCATTCATCTCCATGTATAAAACATTCTTGCTGCTGTCAACATATATAATATCAAAGTTCCATTTTCCCCCAAATTCTTCATTCATTAGGCCTAAAAGAAAAGTCTCTGGTTTTACCTTTAAATTCACTTTAAGAATTTCCTGTATTAAGATGTGATTTCTACTCCAATATTTCAATTCTTTGTTACCATTAATGATAAAAAGTTCCTTATTTACATTTACATTTCCAACATTCATTTGAAGTACCTTTATACATTCTTGACAACAGATCTTGAGTGTCATATATTAGGGTGCCTCCCACTCCCAGAGGAAAAAGTAATTGTAGGTAAACTCAGGTATCGCAGAAATGTAATTTTCAGCATGACACCTCTCGTTTATAACAATGGATACTGCATGAATGTGACACAGAAAAAACCTTAGATTACAAAATAATCCAATTTGGTTAAGTCAGTCTACCCATCAGTTGCTAACCACTGACATCAGAAATACAAATATGCAATAGGTAGAGTGCCTTTAGGGACTTAGCATAGTATCTACACAGGAATCAGCAGTAATAATCTTGCTAATATTCATGACCGATGTGATTGTTTGTTTCTGATTCTTCTCTGACAGTGTCCCATCCAGCATAACTTTTCCCATGCCTATTCACATTGCATTGAATAAATGTTAATTACTTAATACTTCAGGTGGTCAAAACTGGACCACAGACAATTCTTAAGTATTATTTATACATTTGTTTGATAATCTTTATTAGATATCTTTCAAATATCCAGAATGTCAAAACAAATCTAAAAATTTTTAAGAGGAATTTGTTGTACTTAAAAAACAAATATAAAACCAGCAGAAAAACAATGAAAACCCAACATTTTATAAAACAAATATAAAAACTTACATAATACAATAAGAACTCTATTACTTGATATGGGACCTGAAAATATTAATGTCATCATGTCAAACTCAGCACTAAGAAAATTTAGGTAGAGGATAAAAATGTCTTTGTAACCTTAATTTATAAAAAGGTTTCGTGGGGCGTCATGGAGCCTCCGGGGGACCCAGCGGGGTTCGGCCCAGGCACTGGTGCCCATCCAGGCCGAGGTTTCCGCCGTAGCTCTGCGGAAGGAGGCGCCCCAGGAAGCCCCCAAGTGCCCCAAGAGGGTCCTGGACGAGGATTCCTACATTCAGAGCCTGAAAAAAATCATCCAGAGGGATTTTTTCCCCTGATGTCGAGAAGCTGTGTGGCCAGAAGGAATACCTGGAGGCTGAAGAGAGCGGCAATTTGGAGAAGATGAGACAGATAGCCATCAAGTTTGGCTCCTCCCTGGGCAAAGCTGCCAGAGATACTCCTGGACCTTATGTCACCCCGGCAACCTTTGAAACCCCCGAAGTTCACCCCGGTGATCCTTTCGTGTTGAGTAAGCCCAAGTTCACCGTGAAATCTCTAGATGAAGGAGAAACGGAGGAGGAAGAAAACAAAGACTCCCTGCCCTGTTTGGACAACTTCTTGGCCAAACACACCAGCGAGGATAATGCTTCCTTTGAGCAGATCATGGAAGTGGCCAAAGAGAAGGAGAAAGCGAAGCATTATTGGCTTTACGAAGCCGAAGAGGAATTCGCCCAGCGGCATCAGAAGCAGCTAGCTCTCCTGTCGCTGGAGGAGCATCAGGCCCTGGGGAGTGGCAAAACCGGAGTAGAGACGTGGGAATACAAGGCAAAGAAAGAAAGGTTCCCCTCACACATATAAGCTAATCATTCCCAACTCTAGGGGGCGGTGCTCATCTCTTTTTCAAAGTCAAAGAGCCAGCACTGTCCGAAGACGTCTCCATGGTCATGTGGCCAGCATGACTAAACATCAAAGGTACACGGAATGCTGTTACCTTCCCACCAAAGGTGGTCCCTATTTTTCTAGCTGCATTTTTTACATGCTTTCGAACTGCTGGGTTGGCAGAAGCTGAGACAAGTAACAGGAGCTCACCCCATTATGCGACACTAGGGATTCGAACCGCTGAACTGCCGACCTTTCGATCGACAGTATTCATCAGTTATCTCAATAACTCAGTATTCCATCCAACAATGAGGGCATTGACAGGAGCACAAACCAAATTTTCCAAAAGTCCTCTGGAATCTAGAAGAATCTATTGGTGCCCAGAGATGGACATTCAAATAGATTTTCCATTTCACTGGAGGGAAAACTTTTGACAGTATAAATTTCACCATGAAATGTTCTGAACATGACAGAGAGGTAACTGTTGGTTCAGATTAGCTTTCTCCTGATTGCAGGGATTGGCTAAGGGGACTAGAGATAAGATTTGTATATGATGGGATTTCCAACCTGCAAGGCCAAAGGCCCAATATATCTCAGAGGGATATGGTTAGAGAAAGCTGAACTACAGAATTTTAAGACAATTTTAAGGGCCTCTGGTGGCTCAGACTGCTAAGACAGTCTGTTATTAACACAGCTGCTTGCAATTACTGCAGGTTCAAGTCCCACCAGGCCCAAGGTTGACTTCCATCCTTTATAAGGTAGGTAAAATGAGGACCCAGATTGTTGGGGGCAATAAGTTGACTTTGTATATAATATACAAATGGATGAAGACTATTGCTTAACATAGTGTAAGTTGTCCTGAGTCTTCGGAGAAGGGTGGGATATAAATGCAAATAAAAAAAAAAACTACCTGAAAGAGAGGCTTCATTGATGAAATTTAATACAATGGTATGCTACAAGTTTGTCATATACACATGTACATCTACCTGTTTCTGATTGGTAATGGAGTTTCAAATGAACCAAAAGAAATGCTAAAATGATGAATTGACTGTTGGTTTCTATTTTTGCCATTTTTATGGTAAAATAGAAACTGAAATATTTCCCAGAAACAAATGTACAATGTATGTGAAAAAATTGCAACTTATACAATTTTTGCTGCCATAATCAATTTCTGTGAGAGATCTGGAAATATGCCAAGACTTCTTCTTGGCAAAAACAACTTGAACATTTTCTTGCCCAAATTTACCATCATGGTGTGTGGTTGTTCTAGTTGTGTGCCTTCTCTCCTGCTTACTTTTGCATCTACAAGAGTATCCAGTTACTACAGAGTCAAAACAGCCATTAACATCTTGTCCCACACCTTCTTGCAAGTCAAGCTCTTATGGTACTTATTATGATCTCCAATCTTAGTAGAATATGTACTAGAGTCCCTTTTGGTATGCGAGATCTCACTATGACAGAATCAACCCCTTGTTTGTTTCTTAGTTATATTTATTTCCCATCTTTCCGTAAGAAATTCAAAGGGACATATTTATCACTCTCCTTCCATGAACTTGAACCAATCCTAATTCATATCTTTAATCACTACCCTATACAAGTAATCCTTGATTTACAACAGTTCTTTTAATGAATGTTCAAAGTTACAATGGCACTGAAAAATTTGATTTATGACCTTTTTTCACAGTTACAACCTTTGCAGCATCTCCATGACCATGTGATTAAAATTCAGATGCTTGGCAACTGGTTCATATTTATGACGGTTGCAATGTCCTTAAGTCATATGATCACCATTTGCGACCTTCTGACGAGCAAAGTCAATGCGGAAGCCAGATTCAATTCACAACCATCTTACTAACTTAACAAATGCAATGATGCACTTAACAACTGTGGCAAGAAAAGTTGTAAAATGAGGCAAATTCACGTAACAAATGTTTCACATAGCAACAGAAATGCTGGGTTCAGTGGTGGTTGTAACTCAAGGACTACCTGTACTATAATGGCACTGTAACACTGCTACTCAATGTTCACAATGAATAGGGTGTACAATATTAATTGTGGTTAAAACTTGTGCACAAACAATGTGGAGTGCTGGACAAATACTATGCCGGCATGGAATTCTGGAGGTACTAGTTCAAAAATTCTGATAGGCATAAAGTGGGGAAAGCTGCAGTTAGGTAGTAGCTAATTTCTGTTTTAAAATATGAGCAGCTAGATGGCAGCATGACTGCATTTCCTGGTGGTTATGCAACTTCATTGCCCTCAGGTTATTTCATTATTACTTCTCTCTAGACTTCATACATCAGCCAGTTTTCTATTGAGAGAAAGCAAGAGACAGTTAAGCAAGTATGCAAGATAGATCAGCAATCTAGAAAAACGCGATGAGCAAATGAGAGTAATTGAGAGATCAATGCAGCAAAAACTTAATGCAGTAATGAGTGAGAAATGCAAGTTAAGTGGGAGAAAGATTAGATAGATGGATGGATGGATGGATGGATGGATAGATAGATAGATAGATAGATAGATAGATAGATAGATAGATAGATAGATGGATGGATGGATGGATGGATGGATGGGTGGGTGGGTGGATGGGTGGGTGGGTGGGTGGGTGGTGGGTGGATGGATGGATGGATGGATGGATGGATGGATGGATGGATGGATGGATAGGTAGGTAGGTAGGTAGGTATAGAATGAAGTAGACATGTGAGCAAGATAACAAAGATAAGCAAGTGAGAGTGAATGTTGGAAGGGACAGTGAAAAAGCAAGTGATAGAGATAGTCTGTCAGTTATCCTTGGGATCAGTGGTTGCTTCTTGGTAAAATAAAAGAGATTTGTTGGAAAGAATTTGTTCCATAGGTTGGACTAATGAAAACCACATCTTTTGTTTGGAGTAAAATCTTGCTTTATTAAATGCACAGTGTTGGAGGGAAGCAACAACTTGACCTACCTAGTTGAGAATGAAAGCTGCACATGCATACAGAGTCAGGTTGCAAATTCATGATATATGAAAGAAAGTTTTACAAAGGTTGAGTGTTCTACAAAGGCTGATAAAATTCATTTTACTTGCTTATCACTAATTCTTGCTTCTATCTGTTGTCTAGCTAGCTTATCCCACATCCTTGTTTGTTCCCAGCTCAAGCAACTGGAACTGGACTTTGAGGGTTGGGGAAGCACAGCCTTGCTCAGGCTAATTGTAACCATTCTTCCTTCATGTTTTTGACTATTAGGACAGAGCAAATTATGCTGGCATTGATCTGTGCAGTTCAGAGACTAGAAGGAAATATATTAAACTGGACAACTTGATATGCCCAGAGACTGGTGCAGCTTTTAGCTCTAGTAGGTTACAAGATATTTAAACATATCAAATTATTGATCATGATACCTGATTTATCTAGAGTTTGGTAACAGATAATGGAGCTATTACCTGGTAGGTTTCTTGGAGTTCTTCCTGGAGATACCTGATTTTTAACTAAGGATATTAATCTAGAGAATCTCTTTAGAGTAGGAAAGTTATCTAAAAGTACATTCCAGAGACTTGGTTGTGGAACCAACAAGAATGGTTTTGATTAACAAATATGCATGTTCTTATGTGGTGAATCCCTATATTCTGATCCAGATCAGGAGTGAACTTAGAACATCTGATAAATTCATCCTGTGCCTGGAAGCCATTTTGTTTTCCAATATACATTCAAAGCTGAAATACTTCTATATGGTATGTAACAGTTACAGTACTTATTTAGGTTATGTGGAATAAAAATGCAATTAACTAAAATCTTCATGTTCCATAAAACTGGAATGGAACTTTGGGGAGTATAATTATATTGTTCTATGACAGAGCTGTTAAACACTCTAGTTTTATAGCACAGTCTCTCCCAATACTGCTTATTTCCAAATAAATGGAACACTTTTACTTAGGAGTTAGCGCTATTGAACTAAGATTTAGTTTTGTGTAAATATATGTGAGAATACATTGATTTGGATTGAACCTTTGTTACATAAAGATAATACTCTTTAAATCAGCTCACAGATTAGTTGAATGTCCTTTTTTGTCAAATGTGAAGTAAAAACTAAAAGATTAATTTAAAAATACTACCAAAGAATATGAAAGAATGAACTACTCTATTAAACTATTGAGAAAGAAATAGTTTCAGAATATGCATAGAAAAGCATAAGGAGAGCAAACCCTGACTATAAAAATATAAATCAAGTGACTTGCATATTTCCCATGCAAAATCATGAAAACATTCATACAGTGGAGATTTTGAAAGTAAATTTGCTTTTTCCCCCTCAAAACCAACAGCAATGTATCTTACCGCTGAGCTGCTATCTATGCAGAGAAAAAAACATAATAGCATGTTTAAACTAAAATAATTACTCCCTTTCAATATTATTATTGTTTTGATTTCCATTGTTTTCTAAAGACCTCCTAAAAAAAGAATAGACTGATGATTACTGGCATTTGAGAGTAGAGTGGAGCAGAGAGTTTAGTACTGTACAACCTCCTTTCTTTTGGGTTTGCCTTTACATCAGCCTTCCCCCAAAGTGTGTCGTTTCTTGAATTCCCCAGTCTGCAAGATTTTAGAAGCTAAAGTCTACAGATTTGCAAGGTGCCCAAGTTGGCAATCAGTGCTTCACAGTATCGCTGCTTCTTTTTCTGTCTTGAGGATATATTTAAACACGCACCTCCAAAAATTGCATCTTGCATTCCCCACTCCACTTTCACTACCACCTTGCAATTGAGCCTGAGAAGCAGCTTAATGAGTGCTTGTACAAGTGAGGTGGAAGAAGTGGGCTATGTAGATGGTAGGGGAATGCTAGGGCAGTTCTCAAGAATGGAAAATGTGTGTGACCCTAGAGGCTAAAAGCATGGGTGAAATCCAGCAGGTTCTGACAGGTTCTGGAGAACCAGTAGTGGAAATTTTGAGTAGTTCGGAGAACTGGCAAATACCACCTCTGGCTGGCCCCAGAGTGGGGTGGGAATGGAGATTTTGCAGTATTCTTCCCCTGTCACCAAGCCATGCCTACCAAGCCACACCCACAGAACCGGTAGTAAAAAAATTGGATTTCACCCCTGGCTAAAAGTTATATAATTAACTTATATAACTTTTAAGGGGGTGGGGGAAATCTTCAATATTTCACACACAACTAAAACTCAAACTTGAAGAACAAGCTGATGAGTGGCTTTTTTGGGCAGCCGGACCATTTCAAGTTCTAAAAGTTTTATCTTGGTTTTTATACAAGGAATCATACTTTCTGAATATTAACTATGAGTTTTGTTTGGGGAATTTTGCTGAAACTAATGTGTTCATTGCCTTGACTATTATCATGTGACATTCATGAATAATTAGGATTGTAGCTGCACCATTTTAAACACACTGGGTAGATGGTCTCTGTCAGAGTGCCCCATTATTATAGGCCACTGGAGGGCAGGAATTGACAATGTTTCTATGGACCAAAGTGCCTATTATATTAATATATTAATTTAACATGTCTAATTTTTGTTATTTATGAAGAAACTAGAGGAAAGTATACCTGTTGCTCTGCCCCTAATTTTATATGGATGATTATGTGAACTATGAGGAATATGGATCAGCTGCAGAGAAGGAACTATTTCATCATACAATTATCTATACATTTTGATATGGGCAAATACAGAATTGTGCATCACAATATGAATTTATAAGAACATGCTAACTTCTGCTGGTTATTAAGCATCTTCAGTACATAACTGATTATATAAAACCTGTATCAGGAGCACACAACTAAAAGAATTGTTTCAGCAGATCAATTTCTTTTTGCAAATCCACCTGTTGTGAGCAGAACACACAGCAGATGCCCATGTCCCATTGGGATGCATGATCCCACAGTCCTTGTTCTCATCCTTGCTTGGCTCTCCTCGATTCCAAAAACTAGAAAGAAAATAACAGAGAATTTAAGATTAACATGTAATCATCTATATTTTTATGAATTTGCTATATTATTCATGCGTTCTACCTTGAGATTATGACCTAGTGTTTTTCATCTTCATTTTAAAATAATTATTAGCATGGTATTAATGACATATGGAATAGAATATAAGTGGTATCTTCTATATGGATGAGTTTGCTAATTATGTAGCTCATGTGGCCAGAGTCCCTCTTTCTGCTCTGCAGTTCTGGGGAAGAGAGGGGATATTCAGCAACTAAGAAGTATTGTCCACTTTTCTCTCAAGAGCCAAGGTGACAGAAGAGAAGTATGGACAGGCACCTGGCATTTACAAATTTTGACCTGGTTTCTAAATCAAGCAAAAATATTCAACACATGAGAAATTTGGTGAATGGGATGTACACAAACTTACTGAACCTCATCTAACTGAAAGATAGGGTTTATTTTACTGGGGGGAAATGGATTTTATCAAGTATGGGGAAGGATAGCATAGCACAGCACAGCACAGCACAGCACAGCACAGCACAGCACAGCATAGCATAGCATAGCTTTATTGGCCAAGTGTGATTAGATACACAAGGAATTTGTCTTTGGTACATATGCTCTCAGTGTACATAAAAAGACAAGATACATTTGTCAAGAGTCATAAGATACAACACTTAGTGATAGTCATAGGGTACAAATAAGTCATCAAATCATACTAGGAAGCAATCAATATCAATAAAAATCGTAAGGATGCAAGCAACAAAGTCACAGTCATGCAGTCATAAGTGGGAGGAGATGGGTGATAGGAACGATGAGAAGATTAATAGTAATAGTAATGCATCCTTAGTGAATAGTTTGACAGTGTTGAGGGAATCATGTGTTTAGCAGACTGATGGCATTCGGGGGAAAACTGTGAGGGCATCCTAGACCAAAACCAAAACACTAAATCCAAAAACACTAGAGAAATATTGGAAGCTTGGCATTCAGACAAATCAGCTGTCAGTAAACACATAGAAATAAAGACACAATATAAAGCTAAGAAGGAAAAAAGTGGGGGGGGCAAACATATCTACTCCAGCAACCAACATCCACAAAAGCATGGATTAACACTGACAAACAAGCAGAAAACTACCCTAATCAACCACACCCCACCAACACACACACACACACACACACATAAGGAACAAGACTTATTAGCACTGAATGATGTTCCCATTTGGTTAATAAAATCTCTGCAAGCAAATAATCAAACTCAGAGAACACCAGTGAGTTCACCGTGTTTGATCTGCAGTCATTTTGTGGTTCCCTTCTACTCTAAGATTTTTCAAACAGACTAGAGTGATTGGTCTCATTCGAGACAATGACGAATCCGCATATAGACGAGAGGTCGAACGACTAGCCTTGTGGTGCAACCAAAACAATCTGGAACTGAACACACTCAAAACCGTAGAAATGGTGGTAGACTTTAGGAGAAACCCTTCCATACTTCCACCTCTCACAATACTAGACAACACAGTATCAACAGTAGAAACCTTCAAATTTCTAGGTTCTATCATATCGCAAGATCTAAAATGGACAGCTAACATCAAAAACATCATTAAAAAAGGACAACAAAGAATGTTCTTTCTGCGCAAACTCAGTAAGCTCAAACTGCCCAAGGAACTGCTGATTCAGTTCTATAGAGGAATTATTGAGTCTGTCATTTGCACCTCTATAACTAACTGGTTCGGTTCTGCAACCCAACAAGAAAAACACAGACTTCAGAGGATAATTAGAACTGCAGAAAAATTAATTGCTACCAACATGCCTTCCATTGAGGACCTGTATACTGCACGAATCAAGAAGAGAGCCGTGAAAATATTTACAGACCCCTAGCATCCTGGACATAAACTGTTTCAACTCCTACCCTCAAAACGACGCTATAGAGCACTGCACACCAGAACAACTAGACACAAGAACAGTTTTTTCCCGAAGGCCATCACGCTGCTAAACAAATAATTCCATCAACACTGTCAAACTATTTACTGAATCTGCACTACTATTAATCTTCTCATAGTTCCCATCACCAATCTCTGAAATATTTTTTGGACAAGATTGGAGAATGTAAAAAGTTTTTAATTAGCAAACACATAGTGTCACTGTTAACTTTGCTTAACTACTGTATGTAACTTTTCTTTCTGGTCCATATCATTGATAGTTCCTGTTATATACTTTGACAGTCTTCCCAGCTGATTAACTAATTCTTGCAGTCAAGTTAAAGAAAAAAAAGCTACTTCAGACTCCTCACATTTTATTTTTATAGTAATTTTATTAAAAATTACAATTACAAAGATCAAAAACGAATACATTTTTAAAAAAAGAAAAGAATAAAAATAAAAATGCAGAAAAAATACAAAATACAAAAGCAAAAATAAGAATACAGTAAAGGGGAAGCAAAGAAACATATAAAGAAATGACTTCCCCCTTCATCACAAGTATAACTGTATAACTGTCTGGTTCGGTTCTGCAACCCAACAAGAAAGACACAGACTTCAGAGGATAATTAGAACTGCAGAAAAAATAATTGCTACCAACCTGCCTTCCATTGAGGACCTGTATACTGCACGAATCAAGAAGAGGGCCGTGAAAATATTTACAGATCCCTCACATCCAGGACATAAACTGTTTCAACTCCTACCCTCAAAACGACGCTATAGAGCACTGCACACCAGAACAACTAGACACAAGAACAGTTTTTCCCCGAAGGCCATCACTCTGCTAAACAAATAATTCCATCAACACTGTCAAACTATTTACTGAATCTGCACTACTATTAATCTTCTCATAGTTCCCATCACCAATCTCTTTCCATTTATGACTGTATGACTTGTTAACTTGTTGCTGGCAATCCTTATGATTTATATTGATCATCAATTGTGTTGTGAATGTTTTACCTTGATGAACGTATCTTTTCTTTTATGTACACTGAGAGCATATGCACCAAGACAAATTCCTTGTGTGTCCAATCACACTTGGCCAATAAAAATTCTATTTTATTCTATTCTATTCTAGAGATGATGTTCATTTGAACCCAAAGAACCCAAACAAACTCATTCAAAGGAAACAGATATTTTGGTATTCCTATTCCATTTAATTTAGTCTCAATATTTCACCCTGACTTGTTATTTTGTCTTCACTGTTTCCTGGTGGAACACATCTTTTCTGGGTCAAAAAGACTATACCAAAAAGCTGTGTCATCTTGTTGCTACCTGTGGGCATTTTGCCATCTTTGCTGAGCAACTAGTATATTAATTATTTTCCTATTGTTTTGAATATTTCTAAAGGCACACTTACTATAATTCTGGGCACTTTTCACCAACCAGGACTCATTCTGAGCTTTAGCTTTCACACACCATCTCTGCAGTTCCACATCACTCATATTCTCCCTTCCATCTCCTTTATATGTCCTTTTAAAAAAAAATTGTGTAGCCCCAAGTTTCCTGCTGTCCTACATTTTTTCCTCATAGGGATTGTGTACAAATATATTTTCAAGTTCTCTTTTTTTATAGAAGATCCCACATATTTTGAGTTCCTTTTCTTCATAAATTTCCAAATCTGTGGAATCCTATTATTTTTTTCCCCTGAGCTTATTAAAATTTGTTTTCTGAAGCATGGGACTTAAAAAAGAAAAAAAAAGAAAAACATCCAAAATATACTCACCTTGTACTGACTAGCATACCACTGTCTTTCCACTTCCACTGTCCTTCTAAATCACTTACACCCAGCCAATAGTCAACTTCATTGAGGTTATTTGTCAGAAAACCCTGAAACAAAAAAGTATAGGCCAATCAGCTTGACATAAATACTTGGGAAAATTCTGGAAAAGAGAAGTGTAGGATTTGTGAACACCTAAATATGAACAAAGTGATTACTATAAACCAGAATAAATTTGTCAAAAACAGATCATGCCAGAGGAACCATATATCCCTCTTCGATAAAGTGACTAAACATGTGGACATAGTAAGGCATTTGACAAAGCAGAACACAAATTACATCTTGATAAGGTGGAAAAATATGGGATAGACAGTACCACCACCAGATGTATTCACAATTGGCTGACCAACCACATCCAGCATTTCTTAATGGAATTACATCAACATGGAAGGAAACATGCAGGACTTACCTGTTCTTCATCAGATGAAATGCTAACCAGATATGCCTTACGATTAATACAATTCCACAAGGCATTAGTCCAGTTTGTCTTTTCAGTTGAAAAGTAGTAACAATATTTCCTCTGATGCTTCCAACTGTAGGGGCATGAAGAATCAATTGTGATGTTTCCCCGGCTGCAGACAGATTCTACAAGCAAATATGATAGAAGCCTCTATTAGTCTGCAATAGTGTTTAGAAATTGCTGAGATCACATAGGCATATGAAATTAACAGTTCAAGTGGGCAGAACGCAAACAGTATTGTGCAAAAGTCTTAGGCCACTACCTGTTTTGTCATTTTAGAAAAGTTTTAATGACCAGCCATGATTATTTTTTGGCCTTGAATACCACATCTTTAACATCCCATTTGTTTGTTGATTTCCCGTTGAGAGTGGCCTTGCTGATGTAAAAGTATTTATTTATTTATTTATTTATTTGATTTCTATACCGCCCTTCTCCCAAAGGACTCAGGGCGGTTTCCAGCCAGATAAAACATAGATATACATATAATATAAAATTTAAAAATATGTTAAAAAACTAATTCAATTTGGCCGAATTTAAAATTTAAAAATAAAAAAATAATAAACCCCAATTAAAATTACTAATTATTTCAAGCCAGCCCTGCGCGGTAGAATAAATATGTCTTCAACTCGCGACGAAAAGTCCAGAGGTCAGGAAGTTGTCGTAATCCTGGAGGAAGCTCATTCCAGAGGGCAGGTGCCCCCACAGAGAAGGCTCTCCCCCGGGGGTCGCCAGTCGACATTGTTTGACTGACGGCACCCTGAGGAAGCCCTCCCTATGGGAGCGCACAGGTAGATGGGAGGCTATAGGTGGCAGCAGGCGGTCCCGTAAATAACCCGGTCCTAAGCCATGGAGCGCTTTAAAGGTGGTAACCAACACCTTGAATTGCACCCGGAAGACTACAGGAAGCCAGTGCAGCTTGCGCAGAGAGATGCTATATGGGAGCCTCGAGTTGCTCCCTCTATCACCCGCGCAGCTGCGTTCTGGATCAGCTGGAGCCTCCGGGTGCTCTTCAAGGGGAGCCCCATGTAGAGAGCATTGCAGTAGTCAAAGCAAAGTATGCTTTTGTGTCTGTCAAATTCTGTGAACTTTGATATTTTTACTGGAATGATGTAATTGAAAGTTGATCTTATTAGCAAGCTTCCAATGAATTACAGTTGTACATCATGTGTCTGTACTGTATGTAATGCTCAAGCATGTGTTACACAAACCTGGTGTAATAGAACTTTTTGCACAGCAGTCATTTTGGCATCAAATAGTAGGACACATACTGGTGTTAACAATAGCAATATTTAGGGTTCCATTCCATTTAAGTTTAAGTCAGGTGAGTGCTGTTGCTCAAGTGTAAGGGAGGTCACACTAAATACTTGCCACTATAGTCTATAGAAGCTGTTTTTCTGCTTTTTCCTGTTTTTGAATACTACATACAAATTTCCTGCATTTTCTGGCTGTATTTTAATAAAGAGACTGAGACATATACATCTTTTTACAGCTTTGAAATATATCATGGACAGAATCATGTGGAAGTTTCAGTTGCCTGAAAGAACCCAATACCCCCCACCCCAAAAGGACCTAAAAATAATGTATGAAAAGAGTAGTGCTAAGCAACTCTACTCTCCATATTCCTAAAGGCCTTGTCTAGGAACCTTCACTTTCTCTAATCTAGTGTAGATTTCAGATGTTCAGAACAGAACCTGGACAGGGTGATTCTTTCCCAATACAATGTTAAACAGCAAAGGAAACTTTGTGACTGAAAATATGTTTGTTATATGCATTTTACTTGCCTTCCTGACTATTTCTGATATTCACATTTTCCAACCAGGATGACCCATTTCCCATTTAAAAGAATTCAGATCTAGAACTTTTTAAAGAGGTATCTTACCTAAAATGTCCTCAGTTTCACTGAGCCTATTACTTGAATATTGTTCAGCCATCAATTGTGTTGTTTTAACATAATCCAGGTCTTTCATCACTAAAAGACAAATCAAAATGCTGACAGAGATGTCATGAGAATAAGTCATCTATTGCTCAGGTCAGTAACATGGTGGTCAAGAATTCCTGAGCTGCCTCCAACTCTGGGCTAAGCAAAATCAGATTGAAATCCCCCAACATAAGCCTGGGAAACTTACCACCAGAATCAAGCACCTCTAGTACGGAGGTTGCTCCGTAGCAGAGAGTTTGATATATACAAGTAGCAATTCCATCTGATCTCTATGGTCCAACTTCCCAAACAGAGTTCCAAATCCAGTTATCTGTGAAACAGAGACCTGGAAGCCTCCACAGTCTCCTGGATGACTATGGTCATATCCCTATTTCTACCCCATAGTCTTGGCTGATGTCATGCCTGAAAAGTGGGCCACATTTCTGAGAGGGTGACTCCCTTCTGCATCCAGCCAGATTTCAGTGATATATGTCAAATTCACACTGTCATCCATGATTATATTGTATCATGGATAATAACAGCCTTATTACAGACCAACCTGACATCCAACAGCAGCCTGTGAAACCAGCGACCACTAAAGCTATGAAGACCAGGCTCAAGAACAGAATATATGTGGTCTTTAGCAGTTGGGGTCTATTAGCAATTTCATCCTAAAATTGCTGTCTAGTTTGATCTTTGGTCTCCTTTACAAGATAATTAAAGATATAAAATATTAAACAGACACAGTGAGCTACCTTTCATGAACTTCTTTGAGTAGTTTAGTTTAGGTTTTGGTTCTCTAGTTCCTCTAAAATTGCTAAGTCCGATGAAGAAAGATGAGACAAAACATGGACTAATATCAATTATATTTTGTAGGCAATCTTTTATTATGATGACCATCCAAATTTGTGGTCCAAATACCTATGCAACAGAGGAAGTTGACCAGTGTTCTGGTCAAATTCAATTTGAAATTGAAACAGTGTACTGCTTATGATTGGCACTGGAATGCCAAATTTGGAAATACTAAAGCAAAAAAAAAAGTAATTGTATTGTGTGATCTGGGAAACAAATGAAGGAGAAGAGCCACTTATCCATGTTTGCCAATCCAATGCTTTCTTCAATGCTAAGACAGTTTCATTGTAACTGAAACGATGCCTATATACATAGATATCACCAGATGGAAAACTCAGAACTTAAATTAACTACATTATTAATAACAAAGTAGAAGAGCTTAATTATAACAATAAATATGTGGTTATACACTCCTGGGAACAGATCATGAACTGCTCTTGAGCAAGTTCCAGTTCAAATTGAAGCAAAAGAACAAAGCCAATCAGTTTCCCCTATATGATCTGAAGCATATTCCCATCATTTTCTAAGCAATCATCAGGAATCACTTTGAAGTCCTGAACCTAATTAATATGAAAGCAGAGTAAGCATGGAATGAAGTCAAAGATGTTGTTAAGGATGCACATGAAAGGAGACTGCCAAAGGTCACAAAACAAAATAAACTGGATGTCAGAACAAACAATAAAATTTGCCAAGAAGAAAAGAGAAGCCAACCCCAAGAACTGCAAAGATCTCAGGAGTGATCTATAAAGTCACCAAAGGTGTAGAAAGACATGGGGAAACAAGCAAACTTGTCCCCCCCCAAAAAAAATCTACAAATTCAGAAGAAGGTTATGATTTCAAATTGGTATGTTAAAGAATATCATTGGGCACAGAGAGTAACTAATTTAAAGATCAAACAAAGAAGGAAGGATTATACTGTAAAGTAGATAGGTCAAAATCCAAGATATTTTAGTTTAGAAGATATTTCCTTCTTTTAAAAAAAACTTCTAGTACTAGAAGATGAAGGTAGATCAGTGATTATGCTTGATTATGCACACAAACAACAACTAGAGACAGAACCATAGCAGAAAGAAGTTGAATATACTTATAGACCAAGAGTGACTATGTCCCTTAGCAGTTTGGGGCCTGCAGCCGATCCATTAGCAAATTCATATTAAAAGTGCCATCAAGTCTAGGTTTTGTGCCATTCTCAAGACAATTAAAGACATACAGTATAAATATTTAAAGGCATAGGGCTTACTTTTTGCAAACTTCTCTGAGTTGTTTAGGTTTAAGTTTTCTATCTTCTCTGAAATTTCTGAGTCTGAAGAAGAAAATGAGACAAAATGTGGCATTTTTGTTTTTTTACTGCACTCCAAAATAATCTTTGTTTAGAAATTGTTACAGCATTAAAATTATCATTATAGATGTTAAACTAAGCCACACAATCCTGTGAAAAACCACAGTTCCTTTTGAGAGCTGAAGAGAGGTACCACATTCATAGCCTTATAGGCAGTGAAGAACCATTTTGGATCTGAAACTAAAGCACCTCCCTGTTTTATTTAATACTAACAAGATTTAATCAAAATTATATAAAACTTATAATAAATACAACAGAATTGTTTAATAACTTAAAAATTAAGTAATTTCAGTACTGAACTTGATTAAGTTCTGTTAAAATCTTTGTTGTTCAGAATTCCTTTTAAATTTCTTTCAGCAACTCATCAAATTTTGACCATCAGATAATGCATTCCACGAAGATTTACATTACATAAACTTTACTTCTTCTATATTGTATTGATAGGTATATTATAACCTTTGGTTGTAATGTTGTATTGTTCAATTTTTGAGACCTGTCTAATTCTTCATGACCCATTAACCAGAACTGTCTGTGAGTAATTGAGTACTTGTAAGCTCTTCCAACCACCTTGTCTTCTGTTAGTTTTTTTTTCTATGGCATTCATTTTTCTAAGCCTCGAGCCTCTACTCCAATTACTTAAACTGTGCACGTCCAAATTAGGCTGTAGAATTTCCAATGGGCCCTCTGATTTTACTTCATCTAATACTAAATGATTTGTTCTTTTTGTGATACAAAGTGTTGTCAGCAATTTTCTCCATCCCAACAATTCAAAGGCAGTTACTTTTCTTTGTTCAGCCTTTATGAAGGTACAGCTTTCAGAACCATAAACTCACCTGGAAAATCAAGGCCTTGAGAATATGAATCTTATTTGTCAGTATGGCGTCTCTATCCTTTAAAACTATGCCTAATTTCCTCATAATTTTTCTCCTATGTAACAGATATCTCTCTATCCCAGGCTATAATTACCATCATTATCAATTTTTCAGTATAGGAAGATAAAAACCTGTTAACTATCACAATTTCTTCTCCAAACTATTTGCACTGGATTTTTTTATTCAGAAGTAGACTGGCTTTTGCATTATTTATTTCACCTTTATCCAAAGATACCTTAAGTTTTTCCTGCTTCTAATAATCATTCTGTGGGTGTGGCTTGGTGGGCGTGGCAGGGGAAGGATACTGTAAAATCTCCATTCCCACCCCACTCCAGGGGAAGATTACTGCAAAATCCCCATTTCCTCTCAATCAACTAGGACTTGGGAGGCTGAGAATAGATGGGGGCGGGACCAATCAGAATTTTTACTACCAGTTCTCTGAACTACTCAAAATTTCCGCTACCGGTTCTCCAAAACTGGTCAGAACCTGCTGAAACCCTCCTCTGGTACATTCTGAGTATTATACAAGCATACATAACATGTAGGTATATGTGAAGACCCTGCAGTGTCATGCAAGGTTACCAGTAAAACATCCAGGTATCCAGCTAAAACGAGCAGGCCATCTTGGGTAGGAGCAATATTGGAAATTGTGGGAGAAAGATAAATCACTTTAGAAATGAGAAAAAGATATTTTATACTGTGCAGGAGATGTCAGTAGTAAACCACTCCTATACCTAACCAAGAAAAAAACGGATAGACAATGTAAACATAATAGTGAACCTGCAACTTCCCAAACAATGAGCTGACTAAGAATTCTGGGAAGAAAATGGCTGATATTAAGTGACTGGAATAGATGGAATACTTCTTACTGACTGGGAAGAGAGCATTTTTGCCAGTAGAAAGTATTTGTTTTTTCTCCAGTTGAAAACCAATGAACCATTTTGAAAATCTACATTTTTAATCAAGTATTTTAAAAACAATTGAGAGAGTTAAAGCTGGGGAATGAGCAGGTTAAAGTCAAGAATCAGTCATTAGCAGCAGTTTTTAGGAACAAACCTGTTTAAGAGACATTTGGCTGCCTGGGTATATACATTTTATATCTCTTCCTATTAAGGAGATCCAACAGTCAGTGCATAGAGAAGCTAAAATGTACGTTTATGGTAGCTCACTGTTCAAGAAATTCTTCACTGTTACAAGTTCTCAGTTCTCATCCTTGGAATTCCTAACAATACTATTGATACCAGGGATCACTTACATTTCTCCAGGACCAAGAAAAAGAAAGTAATCCATGTTGCAAAACATATGGCTACTAGGACATAAAGAATGGGTATGTGAAGCTTTCTAGAATTATTCTCTTTTGCAGGTTTACAGATGGAAGGAGCTGTGGATGAGAAGATTAATGACAAGATTTACATTACACAAATTAATTTTGTGGAGCACAAAGATGCAAATTTATGTAGACAAACTTGTGCTCAACAATGCACTCTGTGGTCTCTTCCCAAAATCTCCAAAGCTTTAACCAAAGACTATCTACTATTGACCTCACCCCATTCCTAAGAGGTCTATAAGGGGCATGCATAAGAGCACCAGCGTGCCTACCATTCCTGTCCTAATGTTCCCTTTGATTGTATCCAATTTGTATGGTTATTTCATGCTTATACTTATATATACTGTTGTGTTTGACAAAATAAATAAATAAAAATAAAAAATAAAAAACGGGAAATGTTTCTTGAATTAAATAAAAGGTTGACTTTTTTTAGTAGAAGCAAAATATTTAAAAAATTTTTACATTTGAAACTGACTCAAAAAGGGATAAAGCCAATGTAGGCATTTGTAGATGCACTACAAAAGAAACCTATAAGGTTTTCCAGAAAGGCATGAAGCTTTAGACTTAAGTAGACCACCGCAAAGCTATAGAAGCTACAGCAGAATTTGTCTGATTTTTATACAGGTGCTAGTTAAAAGAGAAAGAGAGAAAAAGATCCTTGAGATTTTCAATAATCACGAAAATTCTGTAAGATGGTAACGTGGATTAGAATTCCTCTTCTGAAAAATAGCATTTGTTACAAGCCTCAGTACCCCCCATGTTATCTTTCTCTCCAAATCAGAAGTGTTAAACAGCCCTAAAAATAATTGTTATCAGAAGCTATTTAGGTATGATGTCTAAAACATTCTGGAAACTTTACAGTCTCTAAAATATTTCACCTCTAAAGCTTACTAAACAAAACCCTCCTTTCTTTAACAAATATTACTGTGGCTGCACTAAAAGAGACAATACCTTCTTTCTTTTCCATTGCTTTTGCCGGTAAAGATATTGTTACAGCACTACCATCATCATAATCATCATCATCCAAATGACTGGGTGAATCTAAACAGACAAAAAGAGTTGGTTAATTCTTAATCTTCCTAAGTACAGTACAAAGCAATCCACAGCCAATTCAATATGATTTCATTGATCGTAAATGTATTAGAAAAGCTGAATCACCCTTAATTAACCACCTAGTTATTTTAATAAGCAAGTTCTAATGAAAATTGCAGTCTAATTTTATTTAGTTGAAAAGATGTATTAGTGGTAGATACTTGTTTCATTGCTTCATGTTATTTTCATCTCACTGGCAATACCGCTACTTTGGGAATACAAACTGCTATGTCACCTCAATGTTGTCTCCTCCTTGGCAGCCTAGAATCTTTCTATGGTTTTTTTTTGTGTGTGTGATTTTCAACTTTCCACCCATTTCTCCACACAATTATACTGTATGCAGTTTTGTGGTTCAGTCTTCTGTCTTCTACAAAATTTCATTCTTGCTCTAAAATGCTTACATTATCTTTAAGTTATGATCCATGAATATAAAATGCTACAGTAAATATCTGTAATTGAAGATATAAATCAAATAGTTGTGCAAACATTAACATAGGGGAGTAACCAGAGTAGTTGGATGAAGCTTTATCACTGAATTTTGGATCTGGAGAGGAAAAAAGAATACAGTTGGCTAGGCATGCTACACTATTTCCATATTCAATGCAAAGTAAATTTAAGATGCTTCCACTGCTGTATTTGGGGCAGGGGGGACTATCACAAGTAGACATTTTAGACTACTGTGGAAGAAAAATGGTAGGTGGAGGTGGAAATGTAATTTGGATTTCCAGGAGGGAGGAAGCATTCCAGAGGACTAAGAGACAATGAAGTTTAGATAGTTTGTTTGGGAGAAAGAGGGTCAAGACAGCTCCTCCCTAGAACTTCTCAAAGCATATTTTTGTGAGCAAGTAGTTGCTTTAGTTTGGCAAGATTTCTGTCTATAAGTGAGGAATAATAAAGGAAACTGCTTACAGGTGTCCCTCTTGGGTTTTGGGGTCTGCCAACGCCTTGAGATTTGATCAGCAGTAATCCTCACAAGTTTCTGGCAATTAACCAGGCCTGGTTTATACATCTGCTAAGCTATTAATTAGGACTCAGCAAATATTGGAAACTTGGCCTGCTACTTTCTTCATCACATACTAATCCAAGTCATTTCTAAATAACAAAGAGAGCAAGAGATAGTACTATATATAGCCACTGTTTCAAGTTCTTTCTCAGTGTGAGATCTAATACTTCTGCCATCTATTCTTCACCTCCTCTGAATAATAGAAAAAAGATTTTAAAATATCCTACCAAGCTAGAGCTGTTTTTTTGCTGAGGTTCATGTCCTTCTAACCATGGCATAAAGATATCCTGCTGCTTTTAAAGGACATATTCTCTTATCCCATCCCACTTCAGAGGTAGTTTTAATTTGTATGTATCTTTCTGTTCCAAAATAGTGTTTCAGCTCTTCTCTTGATATATTTTGCTGTACAAATTATCTACTAGATTTCATTAAGCCTGATAGTAGACACAACCCTCCAGGGCCATCCTATGTTGGGTAACACAGGAGTCTGGTTATTTCAAACCTTTTTCACCAGGTCTCCAATCTCATGGGTCAATTCATAGAGCCAGTGACCTGCTGAATAGAGAACTGGATCTCTGAATCTTCTCTTGCCCTCTTACCCAGTCTTGGCAGTCTTAGAGGCCAGCACTGAACAAGGAAGCAAATCAATCAGAGGAGGGTTACTTGCCAGACCTATAAACTCATGGATCTGAAACCTAAAGAATTTGCTCGTCTCCTACTTCTCTTGTGCACCTTGTCTGGCTGACAGCTGATTACCTGGCTGCCAGGACTGGACAAAGTTGTTGGAAACTTCCCGCTAGGCTGAAAGTTGGGTTCAATCGGGCACTAAGCTTGGATTCATTGCCCAGCTGTAAGTGGCATGAGCTTGATCTCCTGTAAAATCCATTTTTTGGTCTTTCCCAGGGGAATGCAAGCAGTCTGGGGAAGATTCTTGTGACATAGGTAGAAGACAATAAAGTTGTTTATCTTAGCTATTTACAAGTGGCTCTGGTTGCTCGCGTCTGAGAAAGAAGCTTTTAAATACAGTTTTAACTGTCGGCTAAAAGAATACTAAGCTCATGTCAAAAGTAATCCCCCAAACAGCAGAAAGGCAGGGAGATAGTGTAATAAAGCAGAAGGAATTCCAGTAGGTTCTACGGCAACTTGTCACAGCCAACGCGCAACGGCCAATTAGCTGCAGCCAGCTCGCCAAAATACAATTCATCATGGGACAATTCACTCCAGGACAAGAGTTACACTAAGATTGAAGAAATAGTGGAATAGAATCATTAGAGAAAGAATGCTGAAGGAGGGACAAAATGAAATGTAAATGACAAAAATTAATGTTTAACTATTTTAAATAATTAAATTGAATTGTTGAATTGTCCTTCAGCGAGTTGTCTTGTGGCAATTTGGCTGTGGCAAGTTGTCCCATCCCAATTTCAGTGGACTAAACAGTAGCTCTTTTCCAGGCTACTTTTAATTTTGGGTTTAACAATCTTTCAAAACACCTCCAAACTTGTCTTTAAAAAACCTGCTAAAAAAAAAAACAACTGACAGGAGGGAGATGTGGCAGCTTGAACATTGGAAGATATGTGACAGTCAAAGTTGCTACCGGAATGGGAAATGAATTGCTGAAGCCACATGATATTGGTGGCATGACAATAGAAGGTACTGCATTAAACTTAATGAGTCAATTGGAATTAGGATGGATTTTCATCGCTTTGATATTTGTAATTGAAAGAAAGTCTTAATCTAAAGTTTGAAAATGTATTTTTTCCTTTATTTGTAATGCTTAAATAATTCCTAAAATTTGTAAAATATGATTGAAAGTGTGTTTGAAAATATCTATGTTAAGAGAAAGTTAAAGAAAAAGTTGTATTAGAGTAAATAAAAATCTAGAGCTTTAAAAAGGATATATACAAGAAGAAGAAGAAATATTCTATGAGGGCAACTTGGAGGGAGTGATGAGTTAATTGGAGCTAGTTGGAATTTTATTGGTCTGAGAGTGAACTTTAAAGTATTTATGCTAAGAGGAAGTTTAAAAAAGATGTATTAGAATGTTTTACTTTTAGAAATGTTTTTAAAGAAAAGATTTATGTTTTAAAATGGGTGAAAAAAATATTTTCCCTTTAAGAATCTGAATACAGTGAAATTGATTACTATAAATGGTGATAGTTTATAAGGATTATTAAATGCTTAGAACAGGGGTGTCCAAACTACGGCCCGCGGGCCAACTGCGGCCCGCGGGTCAGTTTTTATTGGCCCGCAGCAAATTCTCGGTGGACAGTGGGGTGCGGCCCCCGTCCTGGCCCCCAAGGAAGCCGCCGCTCGCCCGGTTGCAGATGCGGGGAGGCTCCGCTGAGGCTACCCCCGCCCACCCGGGGCTGCGGGCCGGCCATTCTGCCACTGGGCTGTAGGGGGCGCCCGGGACGCCCACGGCTCCAGCCCGGCCCACCAGACAGAGGAGGAGGCGGGCGGGCGGCAGAGCTTCCAGCGCTGCTCCGGGCGCCCTCGGCTCGCGCCCCCGCGCAGGGAGGGTCTCCGGGCGGGTCGGCAGAGCAGGGCTGGACGGGCGGGGAGGCGGAGGCGGAGGCGGAGGAGGATGGGAGGTTGAGCTGCTGAGTGGGCCCGCTGCAGGGCTGCCGAGGTCAGCGGGAGCAGGGCGCTTCTGCTCCCGGAGAACCTCTGGGTGGGGGCGGCGGGCGGGTTGTCCTCTCCAGCCACCGCCTCCCCTCCCAGCGATGCAGCTCAGTTGGTGGGAATGCCTGGTAAGGGGCGCAGCTGAGTTGGGGCTTGTCCGGGAAGCTGAGTGACCAAGGAGGCTCTGGGAGAGAGCCAAGAGACCCACCACCCACCCACCCACCCCCGCAGTGTTGCCACAGCTGGGAAGATGGCAACGCCGCCGCCCGGTTGCAGATGCGGGAGGCTCCGCTGAGGCGACCCCGCCCACCGGGGCTGCGGGCCGCCATTCCGCCACTGGGCTGTAGGCGCCGGGGCGCCCAGCTCCAGCCCGGCCCACCAGACAGAGGAGGAAGCGGGCGGGCGGCAGAGCTTCCGGCGCTGCTCCGGGCGCCCTCGGCTCGCAGCGCCGCGCAGGTAGGCTCTCCGGGCGGGTTGGCAGAGCAGGGCTGGACGGGCGGGGGAGTGGAGCGGAGGAGGATGGGAGGGTTGAGCTGGTGAGGGGGCCCGCTGCAGGGCTGCCGAGGTCAGCGGGAGCAGGGCGCTTCTGCTCCCCGGAGAACCTCTGGGTGGGGGGCGGCGAAGGCGGGTTGTCCCTCTCCAGCCACCGCCTCCCCCCCTCCCCCGGCGATGCAGCTCAGTTGGTGGGAATGCCTGGTAAGGGGGGGCGCAGCTGAGTTGGGGGCTTGTCCGGGAAGCTGAGTGACCAAGGAGGCTCTGGGAGGGAGCCGAAGAGACTCACCCCACCCACCCACCCACCCCCGCAGTGTTGCCACAGCTGGGAAGATGGCAACGCCACCGCTCGCCCGGTTGCAGATGCGGGGAGGCTCCGCTGAGGCGACCCCCGCCCACCCGGGGCTGCGGGCCGGCCATTCCGCCACTGGGCTGTAGGGGGCGCCCGGGACGCCCACGGCTCCAGCCCGGCCCACCAGACAGAGGAGGAGGCGGGCGGGCGGCAGAGCTTCCGGCGCTGCTCCGGGCGCCCTCGGCTCGCGGCGCCGCGCAGGTAGGCTCTCCGGGCGGGTCGGCAGAGCAGGGCTGGACGGGCGGGGGAGCGGAGCGGAGGAGGATGGGAGGGTTGAGCTGCTGAGTGGGCCCGCTGCGGGGCTGCCGAGGTCAGCGGGAGCAGGGCGCTTCTGCTCCCGGAGAACCTCTGGGTGGGGGCGGCGGGCGGGTTGTCCTCTCCAGCCACCGCCTCCCCTCCCAGCGATGCAGCTCAGTTGGTGGGAATCCCTCGACGCCTGGTGAGGGGGGGCGCAGCTGAGTTGGGGCCTTGTCCGGGAAGCTGAGTGACCAAGGAGGCTCTGGGAGAGAGCCAAGAGACCCACCCACCCACCCCCGCAGTGTTGCCACAGCTGGGAAGATGGCAACATCCTGGGATGCCGGGATGCCCAAGGGGATGAAGCCCTTCCTCGCAAAGAGTCTTTTGGGCCCAAGGCAGCTTGGCGGCTGGTGGCCCTGTGCCCCATGGGGCATTGCCAGGTCGTTCCTCCAAGGGGCCAAAGCCTCCTGGCTGACCCAAAAGGCCCTCGGAGGGGGAGAACAGCCGGCCTTCCTAGCACAGCGCTGCCTCTTCCCAAAAGGGAAGTTTTGTTGTTTGTTTGCCTTTGAAGGTGTCTCTCACCCGCTTGGCTTGTTTCTGTTTCATTTGTCTGCCTCTGAGAAGGACTGGCTGGCTGCAAAACTCTTGTGGCTTGAGGCTATTGTGTGCACTCTGTACATGGGCCCCAGCTGCCTCGGAGCAGCTTCAAAGCCCTTTGGGGGCTCTGCTCCCAAACCTGTGCCCAAACCGAGGGACCCTTGGGGGCTTCTTTGCATGCTGCAGGATCTCCCAGCGTGACAGTTTTGCACCCTGCAGACTGATAGAAAGCAGCTGGGACTCCCCTGGCGGAAAAGAAGAAGACCGGCATCGAGAAACAGATGAGGCGGCGAGGGCCGAACAGCGTTGGTGGGGAAGTGTGCAGAATGTCTCCAGACAAAACTATATCGCACTTTTGACCAGTCCTCACACTTATGACCGGTCATCATTTATGCCTGTTGCAGCATTTTGTGCATAGGGACTACTCAGAGGGCTGAAAAAGTTATTTTTGACCTGTCCTCACACTTTTGACTGGTCCTCACACCTACAACTATCTTTACATTTTGCACCCTATCTTGTAACCGTGGTGAAGAGAAGCAGTTGTGAAATGAGTGATATGGTTGTTAAAAATGCTGCAATGGGCATAAATGTGAGGATGGTCATAAGTGTGAGGACTGGTCAAAAATTACTTTTTTTAGCCCTCTGAGTAGTTTCTATGCCCATAGCCACATCCACTCAGTCACATGAGGAGTTAGCCACGCCCACCAGTCACATGACCACCAAGCCACACCCCAAAATAAGCCACGCCCACAGAACTGGTACAAAAAAATTAGCTCCCCCCTCCCCCCCCGTGGCCCGGGCCTTTGCTTATTTTTCTGTATTTGGCCCTCACTCAAAAAACTTTGGACACCCCTGGCTTAGAATATGTGCTTCTGATGAAAAAAAATGCAACTTTTACTTTGGTTTTGCCGATTAGATAGATTTGTTGTTATACAAATGGCTAGTTATATACTACTGTGTAAAAGTAAAAAGTTGAGGTTGAAGTTGTACTGAACTAAAAAGAATTGGAAGTCAACACCTTTTTCTTTCGTCCCTGGTACCTCATATTTTCTTTCCTCCTTTTTCTTCCCTTAATTTTCTATTTTTATTTTTATTTGTATTTTATACATTGATAAAACAATAAAAGTTTGGGCCGGTTTAGCTCTGCCTGGTAAGGCCTGTTATTAAGAACACAAAGCCTGCAATTACTGCAGGTTCGAGCCCGGCCCAAGGTTGACTCAGCCTTCCATCCTTTATAAGGTAGGTAAAATGAGGACCCAGATTGTTGGGGGGGCAATAAGTTGACTTTGTAAATATATACAAATAGAATGAGACTATTGCCCTATACATTGTAAGCCGCCCTGAGTCTTCGGAGAAGGGCGGGGTATAAATGTAAACAAAAAAAAAAAAAAAAAAATTTGAAGGGACTGTATTTTCCTGCAACCAGCTGCCAAAGACATGGTAGTTAGGATGGAGAATAGATTAAAATCGATCTGTTAATCAGGAGGAAGAGGAAACAAAGTCGAACTAATTTGCATATTCTCCAAGAATAGAAAAGTCAAAATAATCATATTAACTCACCTTCTGGGGGAACAGGAAATGGTGTCAATGCTCCAGCAGACATATAAATCCCTATTGACACAAAGAAAAAAATCCTATTTAATAGTTGGTATTCTATGGGATATGTGTTATGACACCACAATCAATATAGTAGAACCTCTGCTCACGACCATAATTTGTTCCATAACTTTGGTCGCAAACCAATTTGGTCGTGACCCAAACCTAATTTTGGAAATTTGGCGCTTATCAAAAAAAATGGCACAAAAGGGGAAATTGGCCGCGGAAAAAGAAATTGTGGATTTTTTGGTCAGAATCCGATTTGGTCATGGTCAGAAGCGTTTGTGACCAGAGGTTCTACTGTTTGATCAGTATATATGTATGTCTGTGTGACTGTGTATGCTCATGCATGATTGTGTTTAAAATATTAAATAGAGAGCAACCGTGTTTCCCCAAAAACAAAACCCTGTCTTATATTTTTTTTGAAATAACTGCTTGACCTTATTGCCATGCACTCAAAAGCCCAATTGCACTTATTATCAGGGGATGTCTTATTTTGGGGGAAACAGGGTAATACATTTTGTCACAGGTCATATAGCCTTTCCGTATATAATTATGCATTTGGCCATCATAAAATTGTTTATTTAAGATTTAATCTTAGGTGGATTTACTGGAGAATATATCTCATTCACATAGCAGCATTTACTCAGAATTATTTTGGAACAGAACGGCATAGAAATACTACTAATAAAATAAACATGTAGAAATTCCATTTTAAATGTTCTCTAAAAAACCAAGGCATGTACCTAAAAATTCAGATGATTTATTAGAAATAATCATAATTATTATAATCTCCCAGGGGGACAGTACCTTGATGTGATTGTGGATTTTGTGTGCTCTGACGAAAATGAGAGCTATGCCCGAAGTTCAACCATACTGGACAGGTAGCAACAGAAGAGCTAGACAAAGCGTACCTCTCCCATAAACAATATGGTGCAACATAATTTACAAAAACCCATAATGATTGCTCATCACCTGGATCAAGAAGGACCACATTAAGTGTTGGAGTTTCTGAACATCTGGTGATGAATAAGCTACAGGACTCAGGAGTATTGGCTAAGCCAGTGATGGCTAACCTTTTTGCCATTGCGTGCCAGGAGGGGGGGCACACCCATAATTATATGCGCTCCACCCCCACACATGCATGCATGACACCTCCATGCTCCACCCCCGCTCTTGGCATGCAATGGCCCAGTAGGCCTGTTTTTCTCTCTCGCCTGGCTCCAGAGCCTCTCTAGGAATCTGGGGAGGGCAAAAACAGCCTTCTCCACCACCACCACCCGGAAGCCCTCCAGAAGCCAGAAATGGCCCATTTGCCAACTTCCAGTCAGTTCAGAAGGCCCAAAAATCAATTGGCCAGTGAGTGCATGGGCGCAGGAGCTGAGTTCACGTGTCCACTGATATAGCTATGCGTGCCACCCGTGCCATAGATTCGCCATCACAGGGCTAAGCAATTAAGCCTAGCAGCTGCAGGACAACCAGAAGAAAAAATGTTTACCCATTGCAAGTATACAAAGATTGAAAACAGAAATAATGATCTGTTATTAGAAATCACTGTCAATGAGAAGAGGATATCTGAAAAGAATATACCAGTTCTGGAAAGAATAAGATCCAGAATTAAAAGTAATAAATCAGAAAGAATAGAACAGAAGCTAGTAGGTCAATGATGTTTATAATATGAAATAAGGGATTAAATAAATAAATTAGAAAGAATAGAACAGAAGCTAGTAGATCAATGATGTTTATAATATGAAATAAAGGGTTAAATTAGTGGATCAGAGGAACGCTGTCGATATAATTTACTTGGATTTCAGCAAAGTATTTGATAAAGTAGACCATAACCTACTACTAGATAAAGTAGAAAAATGTGGGTTAGACAGCACCACCACCAGATGGATTCGTAACTGGCTGACCAACTGCACTCAACATGTAGTCCTCAATGGAACTACATCCACATGGAGGGAAGTATGCAGTGGAGTACCCCAAGGCTCTGTTTTAGGCCCAGTACTCTTCAACATCTTCATCAATGACTTGGACAAGGGGATAGATGGGGAACTCATCAAATTTGCTGATGACACCAAGCTGGCAGGAATAGCCAACAATCCAGAAGATAGGCTCAAGATACAGAAGGATCTTGACAGACTTGAACATTGGGCGCTAACTAACAAAATGAAATTTAACAGTGAAAAAAGTAAGGTTCTACATTAAGGCCAAAAAAACAAAATGCACAGGTACCATATATGTGGTACCTTGCTCAATAGTACCTGTGAGAGGGATCTTGGAGTCCTAGTGGACAACCATTTAGATATGAGCCAGCAGTGTGCAGCAGCTGCCAAAAAAAGCCAACACAGTTCTGGGCTGCATAAACAGAGGGATAGAATCAAGATCACGTGAAGTGTTAGTGCCACTTTATAATGCCTTGGTAAGGCCACACTTGGAATATTGCATTCAGTTTTGGTCTCCACGATGTAAAAAAGATGTTGAGACTCTAGAAAGAGTGCAGAGAAGAGCAATAAAGATGGTTAGGGGACTGAAGACTAAAACATATGAAGAACGGTTGCAGGAACTGGGTATGTCTAGTTTAATAAAAAGAAGGACTAGGGGAGACATGATAGCAGTGTTCCAATATCTCAGGGGTTGCCACAAAGAAGAGGGGGTCAAGCTATTCTCCAAAGCACCTGAGGGCAGGACAAGAAGCAATGAGTGGAAACTAATCAAGGAGAGAAGCAACTTAGAACTAAGGAGAAATTTTCTGACAGAACAACTTGCCTGCAGAAGTTGTGAATGCTCCAACACTGGAAATTTTTAAGAAAACGTTGGATAGCCATTTGTCTGAAATGGTGTAGGGTTTCCTGCCTAGGCAGGGGGTTGGACTAGAAGACCTCCAAGGTCCCTTCCAACTCTGTTATTATGTTATGTTATTATGTTAAATAAATAAATTAAATAAATATTAAATAAATAAATTTAATATTAAATAAAAAAGAACCAAAGTTGCAGAGAACAGAAAAGATCTATCCAGGGCAGAGAAATTAAAGCCTTGCCAGAAGTATCTCAGGCTCTAGAGGCAAACTGGGTTCTTGATGGTAGAGGCAGCTACTTTCATTGCCAAAAACCCTCTGCCTTCTCAGAAACAACATAGTCCTCTAACTAAAAAAACAAGAGGAACTGAAACAAAGAATAACTGAGCATCTCAAACAATAAAAAAACAGCAGAATAAGATTGTTTGCATTGGAGCTTCCTCCAAAGAAACAGCTAGTACAAGTACTAATAATACCAATACTGCTATATCAGATAAAAGCACCAGCTCACTGCAAGTAACAAATCAACCAATCTAAAGCACAGCTGCAGTTATAACTGAATACCTTGGACTGATTTCGAATGCAAAATCAACAAACAAACAAATAAAAAGCCCAACAGTGCACTACCAGAATTGAAGATCAAGTTAGAAAATAAGATCAGCCTGCTAAAATCAGATGCAAGCAAGCCAGAACAAATGAAGGGAAGCTGAAGAACTTGAAGGCCAAAGAATGCCTAATCAAGAAATAATGCTGGAAACCAGGAAGATCAAGGAAGCACTGAAAATAATAAAGCAGTGAACAATAACTAATAACTCAAATAATAGCTAATAATAACTGGAAATTAAATAATATAACCAAGGAGATTAGCAGATATGAAACCTGAATTGCACACTGTTGGCAGAATCTCCAGCTTTAGTCAGATCAGTAATATTTCTACCAATCCATCAACTGAGAGATTCCAATGAACTAGTCAACACCGAATAAAGAACAAACAGTGTAGTTCTGGATGCAGCTGCTGGACAACCCAAAGAAATACAACAAGATTCCAGCTTGGCTAAAAGAGGTGAACAAGAATAAAAAAGAAGCTGAAATGAAAGAACTTGTAATAACAACAGAAATGATAAAGAAAAGAGCAAGGAAGATGAAGTATTGGTCAACCTCAGGTGAAGATGAACTACATGGTTTTTGGTTGAAACATCTGACTGCCTTCCACCCACTCACTGCCAAGAAATTTAACAGCATACTGCAAGAAGGTGAAATTGAAGATTGGTAAACATCTGGCAAAATCTGATAATGAAAGATCCAGCAAAAGGTCAATTAACTTACATATTAATAATTTTCAAATTGCTAAATGATGTTGTACCTGACGCAATCCAGCAGCATCTAGTTGAATAGAAGTTCTTTGTGCCTGAGCAGAAAGGAAACTGCCCAAAGAGCAAAAGAACAAAACATCATCTCCTTATTTATTTATTTATTTTGTCAAATACATATTAAATAATATATATAAGTATAAGCATGAATTGAATACATAAAATGAATACAATTAAAGGGAACATTAGGACAGGGACGGTAGGCTTGCTGGTGCTCTTATGCACGCCCCTTACAGAGCTCTTAGGAATGGGGTGAGGTCAACAATAGACAGTCTTAGGAGACCACAGAGTCAGGTAGTGCATTCTAGGCATTAACAACTCTGTTACTGAAGTCATATTTTCTGCAATCGAGATTGGAGCGGTTCACTTTAAGTTTGAATCTATTGTGTGCTTATGTATTGTTGTAGTTGAAGCTGAAGTAGTGATTGACAGGAAGGACATTGTAGCAGATTATTTTATGAGCTATGCTCAAGTCATACCGAAGGCGGTGTAGTTCTAAATTTTCTAAACCCAGAATTTCAAGTCTGGTGGCATAAGGTATTTTCTTGCAAGCAGAGGAGTGGAAGATAATTGACAAAATGATTTTGGAAAACTGCAAGAAAAGAATGACCAGCATGAATGTAGCTTGGATTGATTACAAGAAGGCATTTAGCTTCCTGCCACATGATTGGATAATCAAGTATCCAGAAATATCAGGTATCAGTAGAAACATCAGAAATAAAGGATTTTTTTTTATAGGAACTTTTGGAGGCTTATCTTTTCTTAATAAGTTTTTAAACAAGAGATTTTTACACCAATATATTAAAGATTGGAAATTCTTTCATTGTTAGATGTTAAGCTGATTGGTGAGCAGATGGTGGAAAATGTGTAAGATAGAAGACAAGGGGAAGGAGAATGCTTAAGATGTGATTTTGATGGGTTTTTAAAAAAAAAAATATATATATATAGGGTTTAATTTTTACAACTGACTTATTTTGGGTATAAGGTGTTACTATTTGATATATGTGAGGTATAAAGGAATGGGAAGATGGAATATTGTTTAACTTTTGGAGGACAGATAGAAAAATTTATGGATGTAATGTTGGTATTTGGTTAAATAGAATTTAATTGTTATAATTGATATATTTTGGATATAAGTTATAATTTTAATAATGTTATTTGACAGATGTAAGGTAAATTGAAGAAATATTAATATTAGCAATGTTATTTGATTTATGTAAGTGATATTAAAGATATGAGAAGATAGAATATTGTTTATTTTTGGAGATTGGATAAAAAATTAAGAATTTAAGCTGGAAATATGAATTATATTTGGGAGACTGTTTAAGGAAGAAAGGTATATTATAAAAGAATTTCTGATGAATACTGGAAGATGGAATATCGTCTTGGTCTTTTTTTTTTTTTTTTATGTTATAAAAAGTTTTTATTGGTCAAAAAAAATTTATGCAAATACATATCAGGTATGGTAAATTTTCATTTTTCTTATACATGATAAGAATTTTACTCAAAATTTTAAACACATACAACAGCCATATGGCAAGCAGGTGATACGAAGTAGCTAAGTTTCAATCTTACACAATAAGGAAGGGTCAAGAATAATCAGAATATCATACGAAAGAGAATAAGGAAAACCAACACAATACCAAATATCTTTGTCACTTCCTAGTTTTGGATCTCAGAACTCTGGGTTCAGCCTGACCCAACTCCAGGGCCGCAACAGCGGCAGCCGCCTCCGCCCCATGGTCTATAACCTCCCCTTCTTCAATTCCTGGGTCATCTAAATCCAGGAGGGCTTTGTGTTCCTCCACGTGAGCGCAGCCTCCGCAATTGTACTAATTTTTTTCGTAATGCCCTCCCGGAAAATCATCAATCCCTCTGGCATCAGCCATCTGAAGCCCACTCCCTTCTGGTACAATTTGCTTGATAAAAAATAATATTTCTTTCTCATTTCACGTACCTGTCTGGGAATCTGCCTCAGAATGGCTATCTCCCTGCCCCTATAAGTCAGTGCCCCACTCCTATGTTTTCTAAGAATTTCATCTCTCGTCTCTCTTTTCACAAATTTGACATGAACCTCTCTAGGAACTGCATGCGTGCGTGCATATTGTGAATTAACTCTATAAACTCGATCCACATCCCAATTCATAAAATCAACACCTCTCCCAAGAAATTCTCCCAACAGTTTAGTCACAACATCTCTCAAGTCTTCTTGGTCCACTTCTTCCAAATTTTGAAACCTAAGAAAATAAGACATTTTATCCATCTGTAGTCCAAGCACAGCATTGCTTGTCGTCTCCCCTCTTTTCTGTACTGCCCGCATCTCACCCTCCAGACCTTCCACTTTCTGCTTATTTTCTGCTGAGACTTGTTGAGTATCCTTTAAATCCTTTTGGATAGTCACAATTTCTGCTCTTATTTCATCCAGTTTCTTGTCCATATTAGATAACTTTTCCAGAATTCTCTCCATTTCTCCAGCAGTTGGTCTCTGACCTTTTGCCATTTAAAAAAAAAAATTTTTAAAATCCTCAGGCAAGCACAGTATCCTTATAATTTCCTCCGGATCCACCAGGGGGCACTCACAGGAGCAACGAGTCCAGAGTACAGTTAGTCAACCAGGAAGCCGAAGGGAAGTGATGTCATCAAGATTCTCATAGTGAAGGCGGAAGCTGGACGCCACCATTGTTCCCCAGAGGAGGGGCCTCAAACCCTCCCTCCTAAATTTCTCCATCACCTCTTTCTCCAGAGCTCCACAAAACCGGTAATCTTGTTATTTTAAGTTCTCCTCTCTCCAAGTGATTCGTGCTCCTTCCAGTCGCAGGGAGAAAAACCCCGCACTCGGAGTACTCCACTCACATTTGCCGATATCCCTTCCTTCTTCATTCCTCAATTCTTCTCCGTTCCCTGTTCACCACCAGGCTGCTGCAATTATAAATCCAAAGCCCCGGTGTCACCGAGCACAGCGGCCCAGGCGACGACCAAAATAATGGCCGCGGCCTGTGGCCTCCGAACCCCGCCGAGCCTAGGACGCGCCAGCATCGGTCCCCCCAGTCCTGTATATCGGCTAGGAGACCCCTGGCGAGCCGTCCGTGCGGCAGGTGTCCTTTTCGGAACACCTGGCCCCTAAGGGCCTCGGCGGCGGCCGGATTCGGACACTGGAGGCAGGAGAAGCCTTCCAGACGTCCGTTGCCACCGGATACCGGAAGTCGTCTCCTAATATCGTCTTGGTCTTGATCGATGAAGATTGGATATTAAAAACTATAAGATTCTGAAGACTTCAGGAGTGGAATGGATTGATATATATTTGGTGTTAATCGATGAAGATTGGATATTAAAAACTATGTATTTTATTGATGAACTGGAAATACTAATTTAATTGGAAGATTCTGAAGATTTTAGGAGTGGAATGGACTGATATATAATGGACTGGAAGAAGAATGTACTTTTTTGTTTCTGGAAGGGGAGTTAAGGTCTTAGAGAGAGGAGCGACTATGGATTATGACTTATGTTGTATTTTAATTTATGATTGTTAATCTTATACCCTGTACTTTGTTCTGGGAAGTCTCGGGGGGTGGGAGGGGAGGAGGAAGGGGAGAGGGGAGATGAAGGATCAATGTAAAGGAATGATTGAAGATATGTAATTAAGAAATAGAAATAATTTGAAATGAAATCGGGGCTGCTCAGCTGCCATTTCAGAAGGAATGGAAAGGAGAGGAGAGAGTGAAGGAAGAAAGTAGGTAGGAAAGAGAGGTAGAAAAGGGGAAAGGAGAGGAAGAAGAAAGGGAAAGAGAGAGGGTTAGAAAGGGTGGAAGAGAAGAGTAGGGAAAGAGGAGAGGATGTAGAAAAGCGAAGGAGAGGAAGGATGAAGAAAGTAGAAGAAAGTAGAGAAGGGAGGAGGAAAGGTTTGTTAAGGTAGGAAGTGGTAGCTGGGCAGGTCCGAATAAGTAACAAATGAAAGTTAATGACTAATGTTGAATAAGAGACTGTATATTGAATAGGTTGTTGGAAAATGGAAATAAAACTTTTTTACTAAAAAAGAAAAGAAAAAAAAACTCTGTGCAAAGATCAATGGCACAATGGAAGACACAGTTGCTGCTCAATGAGGATGGGAAAGGTTAATATCAAGAGAGGAATCTTTCAAGGAGACTCACTACCACCACTATTGTTTCCTGTGTTGTCAGCAACACTGAACAAGTCAGGTCATGGCTATCAAACATTAAAAACATCTGCCAGGCTATTCCATCTCCTTACAAGGAGAATCTGAAGCTTTATAGAAAAACACCATCCGACGTATGTCTATGGAGGAATGCCTTCTTTGTGCACTTCTATTTGTAAATAAGCCCTTATTTATTTCACATATTTCCCCTTCACAATTCCAAAAGACTCTTCGTGGTTTGCATAAAATAGGACATAACAGTTAAAACATCCACAGTACAATCTAAAAACCCGAGAATCATAAATAAGAGACAAAAACAATAAACAACGTAAGCACAATCTCAGTAATACCAGAAAAATAGAAAATAAAAATGGTAAGTCACTTAGATCCCCAGTATTTTTTTTTTTTGCAAAGGTTAGTAAGTGATGACCTTGCGACATCTGACCATTTGGAAAAGTGGGGAGCATGTCATCCATTTGCAATATAGCTTTTGCATCAATGTAATCCTTATTCTCTTAGAAGTTCTATTCCTGTAAGATGCACCAATGTAGTTACATCTAGGGATATAGCCACATATATCATAGGGATCGGTCACAAACTGTGATCTTGTTTCAAATGCACAATCTTTTGGCTGGTGTTCATCATCTTCAGCCTGACTAGGTGGCTCAGTGGCTAAAACACTGAACTTGTCAATCAGAAAGGTCGGCAGTTCTGCGGTTCGAATCCCTAGTACAGGTCTCCTGCGTGAGCAGCGGGGTTGGACTAGATGACCTCCAAGGTCCCTTCCAATTCTGTTACTGTTATTATAGAAGCTTAGAAGGGAGAAGCTACAAATTTTAGTGATAAAAGCAAGAGCTAGAAACCTGAACACTTACCTGAAGCAGAGATGCCTTACTGAGTGAAAAAATAATAATTCCTTTGGAGAAGGAAGAAGATAAACTACTTTATCTGAAAGCACAATTTGGAAATTTCACAATTATTTTGCTTAGTTCTGCAATATGTCTGGCATTCCCCTTATTCAGCTCAGTCGTTGCTTCCAATGCTAAACCAAGTTCTTCCTCTTTACATATGATTATTAATGAGCTTTTAACACTGAGTGTCTTTGCATTAAGGGATGAAAGAGTGAAGTAAAGTAGTCATGGGGCAGGCTGCCTTTTTATGGCCATGGAGTGCCACTTCTTGTGTAATATTGTGGTTTTCCAAGCAACAGAGCAAATACTTAGAAAAACCTGTCAGTGTCGTAACTGCTACTGAGATCGCTAATGTACCATCCGGAACTCACAGCCACCTACTTGATAGTGGGAAACGTGGGAAAGAAGTCATGCTGGTTGGGGACTTGGTATGTTTGACTGAAACAATAGCACTTATATACCACTTCATAATGCTTTCACAGCCCTCTCTAAGCAGTTTACAAAGTGAGTATATTGCCCCCAACGATCTGGGTCCTCATTTTACCCACCTCGGAAGAATGGGAGGCTGAGTCAACCTTGAGCAGGTGAGATTTGAACTGCAGCTAGCAGTCAGCTGAGGTAGTCTGCAGTACTGCACTCTAACCACTGCACCACCTCAGCTCAATAGCCATCAGGTGTGAGGGAAATTGAAACATGCTTTTAAGACACGTATAACTAACCATTTTCAGTATTAGGTCTAGTGACATGCCACACCCATGCCCATGTAACACTAGCATAACTGCCTTTTTAGGAAAGAAAAGTCATCGCCAATAAAAGCACATCAGAGTAAAAAGTGAAGGATTAGATAGGCATTTTGCTTCCTGAAACCAGGATGGACATTTCCTCTATTAGAAAAAGCACTGAGCAAATTTTTTATGAAGTTTGAAGGATAGAAAAACAGTTTATCTCTCCAAATGAAAATGATAAACAAATATATAGGTTGGGTTCACATACAAGTGTCGGTTTGGTGTAGTGGTAAAGCTGCTGCCTAGAAATTGGAGATTGTGAGTTCTAGCTCTGCCTTCAGCATGAAAGGCAACTAGGTGACTTTGGGTCAATCATTCTCCGTCCAACCCTCCTCAGAGAGTTGTTGTGGGCAAAATAAGAGGAGGAAGCAATATTAAGTGTAATGTATCTTTAAATGGTTTTGGCGGGAAACAAGCACGTTGCTGATTGGTTAAAGCCGCCGGTAGAACTGTATATAAGGAGAGGTTTTTCCCCAGCCTGGTTGCTGGGTTCACCATATATTAAAGAGCTGTTGTCACTACCCTGGTCTCCAGCCTCGTTACTTCCCGAACTTAACCCTGGCGACGAGGATGGGATCTCGAGGCTAAGAGCACCTGGAACGAGCTGAACGCACGGAGAACCGAACCCAGCAAACTCAGGGCAGAAACGCGGAGATGGCCAGCTACACTCCGCCCGCACCGTTTGACCCAGCCAGGGAGAAATGGGGAACGTACATGACCCGTTTGAGCTTCCTAGAACAAGCGAACTGCAAGGAGTTCAGACAACCGCAAATGGGCATATTTCCTGAGCCACTGTGGTCCTGAGGTCATCGACATTGCGGAAGCCCTGGCAGAGCCAACGCCGGTACAATCGGTACCGTGGCAAACTCTGCAAAATCTATTGAAAAACCATTTCGCGCCAACACCGTCCAAATACGTACGGCGTTTTGAATTTGGGGAGCGCAGACAGCAAGAGGGCGAATCCATCAGCAATTACATGGCCGCCCTGCGAAAAGCCTCCAAGGACTGTGGGTACCGAGACTTGGATGAGGAGCTGTTAGAGCAACTCATCCGTGGGGTCAGAGACATGCGTTTGCGGAGGCGGCTGCTATCAAAAAGCAATCTAACGCTGGCAAACGCTCTGGACGAAGCCAGAGCTCATGAGGTGTCCACCCAACCGGCGGAAACCCTGCAAAGCCACTCGCCCAGCGTCACAAGCGCGAAATCAACCCCGGTCCATAGTGAAGAAATCCAGCCCGAGTCAGACGGCGAGGATGAGGAAGGAGTTTGCCTCACCGAGAAGAATTGGGGGAGCGTTTGAGAAAAGTTCTGGGCATTTTCCGGTCAGCCGGTCTAAAGGTTAAAGTGAACAAATGCCAGATAGGGGTAGAATCCGTAGATTTCTTGGGCTACAGAATAGACAAGGAGGGAATTCACCCACTGAAAGCAAGGTCAAGGCAATAGAAAGGCTCCAGCGCCCAAAAACAAAACAGAGCTACAGGCATTCCTGGGTCTAGTGAATTTTCTGCGGTCTTTTTAAAAATAAGGCAACCGTTGCCGAGCCGCTACATAAGTTACTGGGAAAGAATACTGCTTGGTCTTGGGGAAAGTCGGAAGCTAGGGCTTTGAGCAGTAAAAACCTACTCTCGGCGATAGCTTACTGGTTCAGTATCATAGCTCATTGCCATTGGTATTAGTCTGCGATGCTTCCCCTTACGGGGTGGGGCTGTGCTCAGCCACAGGTTTCAAATGGCACAGAAGCCCCAATAGCCTTCTACTCCAGAGCGATGTCCTCGACAGAGGAACTATAGCCAGTTGGATAAGGCGCTAGCTATTGTGTCAGGGTAAAAAGTTTCACGAATCGTTTTGGTAGAGACTTTGAAATTGTGACAGACCATAGACCACTGTTAGGGATACTGGCTGGCGACCGCCCAGCGCCTGTGGCACTTTCGCCACGATTGACCCGATGGACTATCTTCTTAGCCGCCTATTCCTACAAACTGCAGCATCGGCCGGGAAAAGAGTTGGGGCATGCGGACGCATTAAGCAGATGCCCACTACCAGGAGCGATCGAAGACCCCACTCCGGGGACACCCATACTGTTAATTGACTCTCTGGACTCTGGCCCAGTCACATCTAAGGAGGTGGCTCGGGCATCATACGGGGACATTACTTTGAGAACTGTACTCGGTTGGGTACAAAGAGGGTGGCCCGCTGCGCGGGCGGCGTTTTAAAGAATTTGTAAAAAGCGTGGGGAACTGTCGGCTCAAGGGGTGCCTGCTATGGGGGATAGAGTGGTGATCCCAGAAAATTGAGGAAAAGGGTGTTGGATCTCCTCCACGAGGTCACCCAGGGATCGTGGGATGAAGGGTTTAGCGAGAAGCTATGTGTGGTGGCCCTTAATGGACTCAGAAATTGCTGAAAGGGTAGGAAATGCCAGGCCTGCCAGGAGTCAGACCGCTACTAGCGGCCCCGGTTCGGGAATGGGAGAAACCCCAGGGCCCTGGTCTAGAATACACATTGATTTTGCGGCCCTTCCACGGCCAAACCTTCCTGGTAGTAGGACGCCTATTCCAAATGGCTGGAAATCATTCTCATGAGATCCATGACAGCCGAGGCCGTGATCTCAGTCCTCGGCACCTATTTGTAACCCATGGGTTGCCCGACACGCTAGTGTCCGATAACGCCCGCAATTCACGGCAACCCAATTTGAGAATACTTGGCAGAGGAGGGCATCCGACATGCCCTCTCGGCGCCTTTCCACCCTGCGACGAATGGCCTTGCAGGCGTTCCGTCGGGCGCTAAAGAGGCATTGTCAGACTTAAGCCAGGCGACTGGCAAACAAAATAGATATTTTCCTGGCAGTCAACACAGAACCCCTGTGTCACAACCGGCAGAAGCCAGCGAATTGTTAATGGGCAGCTCAGGTGCCCCTAGACCGTCTACATCAAACTATCGCGGAGGGTTACAAGGGAAATAGGAAAAACAAGAGAAATGGACATAGGCGACCGAGTGTGGGCACACAACTATGGTGAAGGCCCAACCTGGATAGCAGGACAAATCCTAAACAGAACAGGTCCCAAATCATACTTAGTAGAATTAAGGGGCGGCCGGTATGGGCGCCACATAGACCAAATCTGACGCATAGCTGAACAATCTGAATCAATAGAAACAGGCCCTGACTACACAATGTTTGATTCCACAGCTGACTCAAACCGGAGAACTCGCAGGACTTAGCTGAAATTCGGAGGTCCAGCGGCCCACAGGTTCAGTAGAAAACAGCAGGGACGACTCTGCTAATAATCCAGGGCGGATGGCCTAGAGAAGAGCTGAGAGGAGCAAACAGCCCCTCGGTCAGCTCGACCCACTCCCAGGAATGTACTGCGCAGGTCCGAAAGAGTCAGGAGACGCCCAGTCTATTTGCGTGATTACGTTGAAAAATAATATGTAAATATCATGTAAATAGGGGTAAAGTGTTTTCTGGGGGGAAGGAGTGTAATGTATCTTTAAATGGTTTTGGCGGGAAACAAGCACGTTGCTGATTGGTTAAAGCCGCCGGTAGAACTGTATATAAGGAGAGGTTTTTCCCCAGCCTGGTTGCTGGGTTCACCATATATTAAAGAGCTGTTGTCACTACCCTGGTCTCCAGCCTCGTTACTTCCCGAACTTAACATTAAGCATGTTGCCTTGAGTTACTTATAAAGTAATAGGCACAATAAAAATCTAATTAATAAACAAGTTGCTTACCAAGCTATACAAATTAACAGACTAAAATTCAATCAATTCATATGGCATGTGACAACATTTTGCAATCATATTGCAAAATAATTCAAGATGGCTATAAATAACAAACTTAAGTAGTTTTCTGCAAAATTGTATATCCTGTCTCATAGTGAACCGCTCCAATCTCGTTTGCAGAAAATATGACTTCAGTAACAGAGTTGTTAATGCGTGGAATGCATTACCAGACTCTGTGGTCTCATTCCAAAATCCCCCAAATTTTAACCTAAGACTGTATACTGTTGACCTCACCCCATTTCTAAGAGGTCTGTAAGGGGTGTGCATAAGAGCACCAGCGTGCCTACCATCCCTGTCCTAATGTTCCCTTTAATTGTATTCATTTTATGTATTCAATTCATGCTTATACTATTAAATATATTATTTAATATGTATTCAATAAATAAATAAATGAATAAATAAATAAATAAATAAATAAAATAGTCCTTGATAAGTTTATCCCATTCTTAAAAGGGGAGTAGGAGATATTTATCTGTCAAAGCAGGATAAGGGATCATCACGATTTAGAACATATTTCCATTTTTGAAATGCCACAAGAAGTTATTCTTATTCTGGCACATGACAGGACCTTTTATTTTGATATGCATTCTAGTGTGAATAGTCACCATCACTCCACATATACAACAGAGATGGGTTTCAGCAGGTTCTGACCAGTTCTGGAGAACCGGTAGTGGAAATTTTGAGTAGTTCAGAGAACCGGTAAATACCACCTCTGACTGGCCCCACCCCCATCTGTTCTCTGCCTCTTGAGTCCTATTTGAAATGGGGATTTTGCAGTAACCTTCCCCTGACATGCCCACCAAGCCATGCCACGCCCACCAAGCCACACCCACAGAACCAGTAGTAAAAAAATTTGAAACCCACCACTGATATACAAGATGCAGCTATTTAACTCTCTGGCTCTCCCAAGCAGCATAGTTATGAGAGTTCTAGGGATGAGCCCCTGTATCTGGAGAAGGCTGATCTGGCATCCCACTTGTGGTAGGAATGCACCACCCCTAGCTTTCCCCTTCCAGTCCTATCAGGTCCAGGCTGGTCCTACCTGTTTTCTGTGATGCTATATTTGGCAGTGGAGGTACCGGCCTGTTTGGATGTTGATTCTTTCTATCCATTCCTCCTGGCTGTGTGGATATTAATCAAGAATATGTTTCCAAATCTTCTAGGTGCATTAAGTATTCTGCTACTGTATCCTAGTTGTTACAGCTTCACTAAGGTTGAGTAAGCCTTACTTTCAGTTATTTCATTTCAGCAAAGCTATTTTGAGTACCGCTATGCAAATACTGTTCAGATGTTTGAATATTTGGTAGTGTTAACAAGATGCTTCTTATTAACTTTGCAATTTTGCTATTTCTACAAACGTTAACCTGCAGTAATACCTAAAAGGATGGAAATATGGTAAGTCAGAATTTACAAACCACAGTAGCTCATTTATGCAGCTTGCTAATTCAGAGACAAACAAATGACATTTTAGCTTAGCATGATATATGAACCATAATTTTGACATTAATCTAGACAGCTCAATTGTAGCGTTTGAATAATGAAATTGGATTATTAAACTGCATACATTGACTGCAACACATATTTATACAATCATATCAGTCAACAGAAAAGATCAAGGACTGCTTCCATCAAGTGTACCACAGAACTAGTGTGGAGAATGGTGACACACATCCAGATACAAATCCTTATTTGGCTATAAAATTTGTGAGGAGGCCAAGAACAAGTTCCTATCTATCCAACCCATTTTAAAGCATAAAATAAGAATCAGGCAGAAAGTTTGAATTCTTAAACATAGGATATAAATGTGATAAATATATATATGTACTTTAAGAACTAGTTTCCCGTTCTCAAATTCCTGCCAGAAAACAAACATCAATCTCTAACTATTGGAGCCACACGACCCAAGTTCTAAGCCAAAATGCTCCCCTATTATCCTTCTTCCTATGTACTGTTCAACAAGGATGGGTAATGGAACATTATAGAATAGAATAGAATAGAATAGAATAGAATAGAATAGAATAGAATAGAATAGAATAGAATAGAATAGAATAGAATAGAATTTTTTATTAGCCAAGTATTTAGACACAAGGAATTTGTCTTGGTGCATATGCTCTCAGTGTACATAAAAGAAAAGATACGTTCATCAAGAATCATAAGTTACAACACTTAACGATAGTCATAGGGTGCAAATAAGCAATCAGGAAACAATTGTGGAGATAGGTGGCTGTAGTTTCCTTTCAACCCTGCAGTAAAACACGTTCAGGTCATCTGTCAGTTGCTGATTTCCTTCAGCCTGGGAACAAGTGACAAGTATCTCTATTTCTTTGCCCTTGTTGCATCTGCTGATAGTTGCCCAGTCGCTTTGTTTCGGGTGACTTGGTCACTCCTTGAAGTTCATCTGAACGGTTGCTGTGAGGAATATGCTGCACATCTGGCAGACCTCGGCCCGGTGAATATTACATCTCAGCAATCGCGGGTGGGGTCTTTGGACCTCCTTGAACCCGCGGTTGCTGCGCTGGAGGCCGGAGGAGCCGGAGACGGGGCGGATGAAGATGGCGGCCCTGCGGAGGTGCGTGGGCGGCCGGCCGACCCTCAGCTGTTCTCAGCTGTTTGGCGGTGAGCGGCGTGGGTTTCTAGCACCGCTACCGCTTCCATCAGGCGACACCCACCCTGGACTAAGCCGCATGGACTCGGCTCCCCGCTCTTGTTGTCATCTCCCTGTTGGTTACAGGGTGAGCGGTGGGAGACGAACGGCCATGTGGAGGTGTGGGGGGGGCGGATGCCAGCTCCGCTGGCGCCCGGGTTGTGTGGCTCAGCACTTTGGCCCTCGCTTTTTCAAAACATCTTTTCCGTCGGCGGTGGAGGCTTGGCGGACTGGTGAAGGCGGCCTTGTGGAGATGGGGGGAGGGGGCTGCATGTTTTTCAGTTGAGATGGCGCTTATTCAGCTGCGCCTTGTTTGCACCCCTGGACTACGCCTCCTTGGGCTTCTGGTTTCCAGCTTGTTGGATCATCTCTCCCACTGAGGGTGGGGGCAAGTGATGGACATGACGACCATGTTGAGGCGTGGGGCAGGAAGGTGTATTCTCCAGCTGACACTGTGGCTACCCTTTACCCCCACCCCCGGACCTCCTTCCTGGACTGCTGGAACATCTCTCCCGCAGACGGCATACTCCGGTCCAGCGGAACATCTACCTGGTGGATGGGTTGAGGCAGTTTCGATCTTTTGTCTGCTAATCCATCAGGATATAATGGATTTTACATCTCTTTAGGACGGACTGCCTGTCTCTTTTTTCCATCTCTTTTTTCCATCCGTTACCGGACTCCAGAATGACATCCCAGTATAACATCTCGGCTGCCAAATGGGACATAGTCAGCTGATGGTTGATTCTATCGTTATTCGCCACAGGAACTCTTGCGCCTGCAGTGCCCCGCCTCGCAGGAATGGCCCTACATTATCGAGGCGGCCTCTATGATGGGTCTTGGGACCCACAGAGGTGGCATGCTAAAGAAGGGTTTATGGGGTTTTTAGAAAGGGAATTTTAAGGGTGGGAGGGTAAGGGCGGGTAATGGGGGTAACCCGTCGGGTAGGGGGCCAGTTCCTGCACATGCACGCGGCGGTTTTTCTTTATTAGGTCCAGAGGTTATGGGGAGAGAGCGTGTTCCTATTTGTGAGGGTGGTTCTATCGACACGGTAAGTGGGAGAGGCAGGTATGGCGGAGCGAGGTCATACCAAGTTTCGGGAGCGCGTGCTCGATGTTTGAAAGCGATCACGCTCCGACCCTTGGACTTCACCCGTTCCCGGATGGTCAGGATCCTCAGAGCTTGGGCCTCCGGCTGATGTTGTGCAATGCCGGTCCGTGGTGAACAAAGCCCCCTCGTTTGTGACCTTATACAGGGGTTCCGCGGACCTTATGGGCATTACGGAGACCTGGTTGGGCACTGAAGGGCGTGCCCTGGTTGAGTTGTGCCCGCGGGTTTCCGTGCATTCCATCAACCGAGGCCCAGGGTAGGGGTGGGGGTGGCGGTTGTGATTAGAGAGTCTAGAGCCGAGGAGACCACTGTACCTCAGATTGCGGGTGCGAATCCCTCTTTGTGAGATGGGGTCATAGGTGTCAGATGGGTATGCTGATCACGTACCTGGCTCCTTGCTGCATGACAGCTGCCCTGCCCGAGCTCCTGGAGGTGCTGGCTGGGGTGGCAGTTGAGACCCCCAGACTTTTAGTCATGGGGGACTTTAACTTGCCATCGTCCGGCTCGTCATCGGCCGCAGCTCGGGAGGTCATGGCTTCCATGGCGGCCTTGGACATGACCCAAGTAGTTGATGGCCCTACTCACATTGGGGTGGCACCCTGGACCTGATTTTCTCTCTGGTCAGTGGTTGAGAGATCTGGACTTAAAGGAATTAGTCATTGAACCTTTGTCATGGTCAGATCACTCTCTTCTTCGCCTGGACTTTCTGACCGCCATTCACCACCGCAGGGAGGCGGGCCGACACGTTGGTTCCGTCCCAGGCGCCTGATGGACCCGGATGGGTTCGGACGGAGCTTGGGCCATTTCCTGAGGTCTGGCTCACGGCTCGACTGAGGAACTTGTTGCGGCCTGGGAACAGGCGCGGCGGGGCCTTGGACCGTGTCGTGCCTTTGCGGCCTCTGACCCGGCGCGGGTCCCAACCGGCTCCTTGGTTCTCCGAGGAGCTGAGAGGATGAGCGCGGAGAAGGCGCCTGGAGAGTCTCTGGAGGTCTAGCCGTTCGAAGCTGATCGGACACTAGTGAAGTCCTATACTAGGACTTACCTAGTGGCATTGAGAAGCGCGTAGCTCGCCTCCTCCCTCATTGCATCGGCAGATAACCGCCCAGCCGCCCTGTTTGGGTGACTCGCTCCCTCCTACACCAGGGAGGCGGGATGACCCGTTGCAGGGGCGTGCTGAGAGTTTAACGGTTATCTATCGATAAAATCGTTCAACCGGGATGGTCTGGACCAAGATTGCAGTAATCTGAGGTGAGATGCGAGGTGGTCTTGGTGACATTGTGTGGGATGAGTTTGACCCTGTGGCTCCGAGGACATGGACAGGTTGTTGGGTAGGTTGAATGCCACCACGTGTTTACTGGACCCGTGCCCCTCTTGGCTGGTGCTGGCCACTCGAGAGGTGACACGAGGCTGGCTCAGGCGATTCGACTGCTTCTTTGGTGGAGGTGTCTTCCCGGCCGCCTTGAAAGAGGCGGTGGTGAGGCCCCTCCTTAAGAAGCCGTCCTTGGACCCGGCTGTTTTAGGTAATTATCGTCCGGTCTCAACCTTCGCTTGGCGAAGGTTGTAGAAATATGGTGGCATATCAATTTCCCTTGCACCTGGATGAAACTGTCTATCTAGACCCGTTCCAGTCCGGTTTCGGCCGGTTACAACGGAGGCGGCTTTGGTCGCGTTGGTGGATGATCTCTGGAGGGCCAGGGACAGGGGTTGCTCCTCTGCCCTGGTCCTATTAGACCTCTCAGCGGCTTTCGATACCATCGACCATGGTATCCTGCTGCGCGGTTGGAGGATTGGGAGTGGGAGGCACCGTTTATCGGTGGTTCTCCTCCTATCTCTCCGACCGGTCGCAGTCGATGTTGACGGGGGCAGAGGTCGGCCCGGGCGCCTCACTTGTGGGGTGCCGCGGGGTCGATCCTCTCGCCCTTCTGTTCTTTATCTACATGAAGCCGCTGGGTGAGATCATCAGTGGTTTCGGTGTGAAGTACCAGCTGTATGCGGATGACACCCAGCTGTACTTTTCTACACGGACCACCCCAGCGCTATCGAGTGCTGTCCCGGTGCCTGGAGGCCGTCGGGTCTGGATGGGAGAAATAGGCTCAAGCTCAATCCCTCCAAGACAGAGTGGCTGTGGATGCGGCATCCCGATACAGTCAGCTAAATCCGCGGCTGACCATCGGTGGCGAGTCATTGGCCCCGATGGAAAGGGTCCGCAACAGGCGTCCTCCTGGATGAGCGGCTGTCTCTAGAAGACCATTTGTGGCCGTCTCCAGGAGGCGTTCTACCAGGTTCGCCTGGTACGCCAGTTGCGCCTTTCTGGACGGGATGCCCTATGCACGGTCACTCACGCACTCGTGACGTCTCGTCTGGATTACTGCAATGCTCTCTACATGGGGCTCCCTTGAAGGGCATCCGGAGGCTGCAGTTAGTCAGAATGCGGCTGCGGGTGATAGATGGAGCCCCGTGGCTCCCGTATAACACCATCCTGCGCAGGCTGCACTGGCTACCTGTGGCTTTCGGGTGCGCTTCAAGGTTTTGGTGACCACCTTTAAAGCGCTCCATGGCATTGGGCGGGTTACTTACGGGACCGCCTACTGCTACCGAATATCTCTCACCGACCCGTGCGCTCTCACAGAGGGTCTCCTCAGGGTGCCGTCGGTAGCGGCAATGTCGTCTGGCGACACCCAGGAAGGGCCTTCTCTGTGGGGCCCCACCCTCTGGAATGAACTACCCCCCGGACTTCGTCAGCTCTCGGACCTCCGGACCTTCCGCCGCGGGCTTAAAACGTATTTATTTAATTGTGCAGGGCTGAGCTAGATTTTAAATTATTGGTTTTAAATTGGGTTTTAGTTGATATTTTAATTCTAAATTCTACGGGCTTTTAGAATCAGTTTTTAATTGTTTTATATTGTATTTATATGTCTTTTAAATGCCTGTACACGCCCTGAGTCCTTGGAGATAGGCGGTATATAAATTTGAATAAATAAATAAAATAAATAAAATTTGCTCTGCATTGGACTCCAGCTTTAAAGCAGAAGCTGTGGAGGTGGTGGGTGGCTATGTTCTACAAGGTGACCTGGGAAGAGTTTGAGCCATGGAATCTGAAAAAGTGGACAAGGCCTTCTCAGCTGCTAGTTCGGCCACTTGTGTATTAAATCTATGCCCTTCCTGGCTTATTAAAGTTGTGCAGGAAGGGACACAGGATTGGATCTCGATGGTAGTTAATTCCTACTTGAACAGTAGTGGGGTCCCACCAGTTCTTAAAGAGGTGGTGGTTCACCCCTTCCTCAAAGGGCAATTGCTCAACCCAACCAAGCTGCCCAGTTTCTAATCTTCCCTTCTTAGGGAAGCTTGCTGAGAAAGTGTAGCAGCTGCAAAGAATCCTGGATGAAGTTGATTATCTAGACCCCTTTCAGTTGGGGTTCGGCCGGTTACAACGGAGGCGGCTTTGGTCGCGTTGGTGGATGATCTCTGGAGGGCCAGGGACAGGGGTTGCTCCTCTGCCCTGGTCCTATTAGACCTCTCAGCGGCTTTCGATACCATCGACCATGGTATCCTGCTGCGCGGTTGGAGGGATTGGGAGTGGGAGGCACCGTTTATCGGTGGTTCTCCTCCTATCTCTCCGACCGGTCGCATGTCGATGTTGACGGGGGCAGAGGTCGGCCCGGGCGCCTCACTTGTGGGGTGCCGCGGGGTCGATCCTCTCGCCCTTCTGTTCTTTATCTACATGAAGCCGCTGGGTGAGATCATCAGTGGTTTCGGTGTGAAGTACCAGCTGTATGCGGATGACACCCAGCTGTACTTTTCTGCGGACCACCCCAGCGCTATCGAGTGCTGTCCCGGTGCCTGGAGGCGTCGGGTCTGGATGGGGAGAAATAGGCTCAAGCTCAATCCCTCCAAGACAGAGTGGCTGTGGATGCGGCATCCCGATACAGTCAGCTAAATCCGCGGCTGACCATCGGTGGCGAGTCATTGGCCCCGATGGAAAGGGTCCGCAACAGGCGTCCTCCTGGATGAGCGGCTGTCTCTAGAAGACCATTTGACGGCCGTCTCAGGAGGCGTTCTACCAGGTTCGCCTGGTACGCCAGTTGCGCCTTTCTGGACGGGATGCCCTATGCACGGTCACTCACGCACTCGTGACGTCTCGCCTGGATTACTGCAATGCTCTCTACATGGGGCTCCCTTGAAGGGCATCCGGAGGCTGCAGTTAGTCAGAATGCGGCTGCGGGTGATAGATGGAGCCCCGTGGCTCCCGTATAACACCATCCTGCGCAGGCTGCACTGGCTACCTGTGGCTTTCGGGTGCGCTTCAAGGTTTTGGTGACCACCTTTAAAGCGCTCCATGGCATTGGGCGGGTTACTTACGGGACCGCCTACTGCTACCGAATATCTCTCACCGACCCGTGCGCTCTCACAGAGGGTCTCCTCAGGGTGCCGTCGGTAGCGGCAATGTCGTCTGGCGACACCCAGGAAGGGCCTTCTCTGTGGGGCCCCACCCTCTGGAATGAACTACCCCGGACTTCGTCAGCTCTCGGACCTCGGACCTTCCGCTGGGCTTAAAACGATTTATTTAATTGTGCAGGGCTGAGCTAGATTTTAAATTATTGGTTTTAAATTGGGTTTTATTTGATATTTTAATTCTAAATTTACGGGCTTTTTAGAATCAGTTTTTTAATTGTTTTATATTGTATTTATATGTCTTTTAAATGCCTGTACACCGCCCTGAGTCCTTCGGGAGATAGGGCGGTATATAAATTTGAATAAATAAATAAATAAAATAAATAAAATTTGCTCTGCATTGGACTCCAGCTTTAAAGCAGAAGTTGTGGAGGTGGTGGGTGGCTATGTTCTACAAGGTGACCTGGGAAGAGTTTGAGCCATGGAACCTGAAAAAGTGGACAAGGCCTTCTCCGCTGCTAGTTCGGCCACTTGTGTATTAAATCTATGCCCTTCCTGGCTTATTAAAGTTGTGCAGGAAGGGACACAGGATTGGATCTCGATGGTAGTTAATTCCTACTTGAACAGTAGTGGGGTCCCACCAGTTCTTAAAGAGGTGGTGGTTTACCCCTTCCTCAAAAGACAATTGTTCAACCCAATCAAGCTGCCCAGTTTCTAATCTTCCCTTCTTAGGGAAGCTTGCTGAGAAAGTGTAGCAGCTGCAAAGAATCCTGGATGAAGTTGATTATCTAGACCCCTTTCAGTTGGGGTTCAGGCCAGGGTCTGGGACTAAAACAGCATTGATCACACTATGGATGATGTCTGGTGGGAGCAGAATAGATATACTGGTTTTTCTTGACTCTTGCTGGCATAGGGCAGCTCCAGGAATTGGGGTGAGTGGCACGGTGTTGTGACTAGGAGAGCCTTTGAGCACCTTCCAGTAATGCGCCAGTTGCATCCATTCCTGGATTGGGAGGCCTTGCTCACCATCACTCATGCCCTTGTAACCTCTCACTTGGATTACTGTAAATGCTCTACATGGGGCTGTCCTGGAAGATAATTTGAAAACTTCAACTGGTACAAAGTGTTGCTGCATGGGTAATAAATGGTGACAGCTTTATGGCACATGTAACACCACTACACTATGAACTACACTGGCAGCCACTGTGTTTCCAGATGCAACTCAAGGTGCTGGTTGTCACTGTTAAAGCCCTACATGGCTTGGGGTCAAGTTGCCTGAGGAAGCATCTTTTTCCAAGAGTTTCTACCCATCCAACTCATTCCAACAGATTGACATGCTGCAGATCCCATCAGCCAAAGAGTGTCAACTGGTGGGATATAAAAGATGGGCTTTCTCTGCAGTAGCCCCTGCGTTATGGAATAATCTCTCCTCAGAGATTAGAATGGCCCCAACCCTGCTGCCCTTTCGCAAGGCTTTAAAATCATGACTATGTATCGGGGCCTGGGACTCCGAATGCGTTAAGGGCAACTTGCCTTTACTATTAGAGGATTGATAATTGCAACTGTGGTTTGTACTTATTTATTTTGTGGATGTTTTTATTGTTTTAAGGTTTTTTTTAATTGTTTTATAATTTAAAATTATAAATTGCCCAAAAATGAGTTGCTATAGAAATTGAATAAATAAATAAAAAGAGCTGGTTGAATTGTTATTAAAATGAGACTTGTGTTAAGCCACAAGTTTCATCTATCACAAACTGGATTTTCATTGGCTAAGATAGTTAACATAACATTTATATTTTAATAAAAAGTAAATATGATTTCCAAACAGTGTATTTGGTCAAATGTTTAATGCTTCCTTCTTGCGATAAAATCTGTCATTTATTCATTAATGATTGCTCACCAACATGCATTCTCTGTTTTAATTGATTTATTGGTTTATACCCTTGTACATATTTTCTGAGTAAAACAAAAAATAATTCAGAGGAGAGTTGCCTGTGAAACTTGATTGAGCGTAATTGAAAACAAGCACAGTTTCAGCAGCTAATGTCAAGATATTTGATTTGCAAATATTGTGGATAAATACTGATTAAAAATAGTTTTTCTTGAATGAAGCTGCTACTTAACTGCAGCAGAGGCTGAGGTGGGAAGCAGAGAGAAGAGACACACAATCTTTAGGAGTAAGTGTTTTCTGTGGTTTTACCTCCAACAGCTTATTTTTGTCCACCTGTTACTTCATCAGGATGAAAGCAACACTGCTCACCTATATGTGGAAGTCTGAGCATCCCACCCCCAGATAACAAAATCATAATAGCATAAAAACATATTCCAACTTTTCATGTTAAGTAGCAAATATCCCCAGAGCAGTCATGTACAAGCAGCGCATTCAATTCCCTTGGGACACAGTAGCAAGCATGATCGCAGATACAATTTAAATAAAGTTCAAGCAAGCAGCAGTTGCTCCCTTGCTTTGAAGGAAGGAAGACCTGTTTGCGTGCAGTTGTTTCTCTATGACTCAGTGTGTTTGTGAACCTCGAGAGAAATGCAAAAGATGCAGTCAATATTCAAGATGAGAGTACACAAAAGCTACGGGGGGAGAAGGAGGAGGAGGAGGAGCTGCAAAGTCCTCAGCTTTAAGCCTTTTTAAAAATGGTCATATGAACATGACTCTGGAGACCTCCAGGCTAATATAATAGCAGTGGTTCTTTCAAGCGTGCAAAGGGCTGCTGCGGACAGGAGCATGGCTAGCATTTCTTTTCACAGATCCAGTGTTCATTTACAGAGCAGGCGACATCATTCCATTTCCCAGAGAAGCGCAGGGTAGCACAGTCCTCATCCGATCCAGCGTTATTGGGTTCGCCTTTCCCCCAAAAGCTAATGGTGGGAGCAAAAAGGTTATTGGTCAGAAACCAATCAGCAAGTATCATATGTCATTGTGTTAATTACATTCAGAATTGGGTGCAGAGTCCTGATTGCTCCATATCAACCACAATATGCAGGGCAGTCAACCCAAGAGGCTCCAGATGGGCTGCAATTACAATATGCAGAATTCTCAAAGTTCTCAAAAAGGCAAAAAGGGAAGTTAATAAAGAGGAACTGCTTTTATTTCCAGGCACACATATTTATTAATTTGTACAATATGTCTAACTTTGGCTCCAATAACTTTGAGGAAGAAATGAAAATAAAAGAAGATAAAAAGCAAAACATGCTTCCTTCTGCAAAAATAAAAAAAATCCTTGACATCAGTGTCTGAAAAAAAAACCCATGCTGACATTAGGACAATTTTTTTCCTCAGAATTTATCATTGTTGAATACGTTTTTCTCCATAAAGTGAAAAATATGCTTACAAATGAGTTTCATGCCAACACCCTTGAGTAACACCCAATCTCTTCCTCTTTTTGTAAACATTAGTCCTTAAATCTTGAATTAAAATAATCTATTTTTAAATAGGATATACCTAACAGAATAGCTCAAAAACCAATATCTGTAATGGTCTAAATATGCACGGTAGTCCCTTTTTAATTTTCCCCTCCTCGTTTGGCCTTCAGAGGGTTTAGAAGGCTCAAAAAAGACCTACTATATACTAAAACGTTTATGAAAGCATGGTGGAATAGGAGAGGTTTTTTTGAAAGGATGTGTGTGCCTTCAAGTCCATTTTGACTTCTGGTGATTGCCTGGACCAGGGGTCGGCAATCTTAAACACTCAAAGAGCCACAAAGGCCCTAACCGGAAGCCCCGTGTTCCAATTCTGGAGCCGACCAGAAGTCCAGTTCCCCTACCCATAGAGTCTCCTAGCATGGTGTCCTTTTTCCTCTGCCGACTGGAACTTGGTTCCCCCACCTAGGTCTCCTCCTAGCGCAGAATCCTTTTTCCTCTACCTGTCCTAACTGTGGAGCCGACTGGCAACAGGGAACCACAGCAGAGGGATGAAAGAGCCACATGCGGCTCCAGAGCCATGGGTTGCTGACCCCTGGCCTGGACAAATCCATGTATTTTTCTTGGCAAGATTCTGAGAAGTACTGTAGTTTGCCCTCCTCCTGGAGCTGAGAGAGTCACTTTGCTCAAAGTAACTCTAGGGTACGAATCACTGTAGTACCCAGTAAGCATAACAACTGGAGAACAGGTACTTAAGTGAACAATTCAAGCAGAATGGGTACCCACAAGCATTTACCATGAGATGCCTGGGCAACATGCAGGGGAGATAAGGGAAAAAAGAAGGTACAAGACCAACTATATGGCATACCCTGTTATACATTTGGACACTCCTGGTGTAAGGTATAAGGAACGATATCATTTGTTGCTGCAGAATGCACCAATGGAGAGTTGCACTATTTTTCCATAATCTTTTATGGCTTGCTGCATGTCAGGGAGATACTTCTATTCTAGAATCTACAAATCTCAGTTTCCAAGAGATATTTTCTTCAGATTATCTATGCAAATAGGGTTTGAATTAAATTTACTTACGACAATGATAAAGTTGTATTATCCACCCAGATCCACTGGTTTTCCTTGTCAGCATCACTCAAGCCTATCCAAAACACCTGCTCATTTTGCATAAGTTTTACCAAAAAGTTCTACCAGAAAGGGAAAAGAAAAGATTATGGCTTTGTTCATAAAAAGTAGGACTATGTTCATCATGTACTAGACGTTTTGATGTAAACGCATAATCAGGGCATATAGAAAATAAGTGTGAAGTCATTACATTTAGCACTTGTAAAATTTGTAACACCTGTAGCAGCACCTAGTTATGAATTCCATTGCCTATGCTCTGGTCTACCAGTGAGACCATTTAGATAGGCAATAAAAGCATGTCTATTCCACATGTTTTTAAATATGCAATTCAAGGTTTTAACTCAGCTCCTTCTGATCTTAGGTATTAGCAGTTTTGCTACTTTATAGATTTTACTTGGTTTTGCTCTTTGAGGTCCAGGACGGGGAACTTATAACTGTAGGCCACAAGATTGCCCCAGCATACTACTTACGGCCCCAAAATACCTGAGTACCCCAGGCTATTTTTGTGTTTTGGGGAAGGAGGGAAAATTGAGGTCGAAAAAGTGTGGTTTAAGCTCTGCAAAACTTAAAGCACCACTTTTACCCATTAATATTTTTCCCATTCCCCAAAACACATCCAAAAAAGCCAAAAATTTGAGCTCCACCCACTCTGGTAATAGCATAACATCATTAATCATACCCCTTGTGGTTCTCAGGCTGGGTAGACAAATCACAATGGATTCCCCCAGGAAAAAATAAAAATTTCTCACTCCCGTTTTACAGGGTTGCTTATGAGGACTGAAAAACTATACTAAAAGGGTTTAAAAAAGCAATCCTGAAAAATATCACATAAGATGAATTGAATTTGAAAAGAAAGCTACTTTCAGTATTTAAATAAGAACTGGGCATCTCTGATTAGGTTTACAGCCAGAGTTCTGTAGATATGAAATTATATTTCTCAAATATTGCTTTTGGGAACTCGGAAACATCCCCCTATATCTTCCCTTGTCTTGATAAAAGCAGAATCAGTGTGTACCTGTTCTAACCAATGGTTCACAATAACCAGGTGAGCACCTTCATTTTCACAAGACTGCTGAGCTATCTTCCAGGGTTTGCTTGCAAAAGAAAAGAAGTAGCAGCTGTTCTGAAAGTGCAGCCAATGAGCTGGACAGGTTCTACAGAGTACCTCTGAAATAGTCCAAAAGGGGGGGAAACAGAATTAGAGAAAACTGGAGCGCTTTGTAGGACTTCATAGCCCTCTCAATATGTTAGATTATGGCTCCAATTGACCCTAGCCAACCTGGATCTAGAGGATGGAGAGCAGAAGAGTTTTTATCTTGCAAGATGGGAAGGCACCGTGTTAAAGTTTCTTTGGTGGAATTTTATTCACTGCATCTCAGAAAGGAATTCTTTGGGTTCATCCATATCTTAACATTTTGTTATTGCGAAGATAAACATCAGACAGGAAAATTGGAACATGTGAAATAATTTTTATATGGGGCTTCTCTAGGACAAGTTTGAAAGTTTCCTTATGCTGCTTGAGTATTCAATTAATTTCATCTGTCTTCCGTTGTAATGACATGTATAAAACTTACAAAAAATGCTATCTTATTATTTCATGGCTACAATGTATATTACTATATCTGTGTCTATACAGGTAGTCCTTGATTTACGACCACAATTGAACCCAAAATTTTGGTTGCTAAGCAGGGCAGCTGTTAAGTGGATTTTATCTGCATTTTATGACCTTTCTTGCCACAGTTGTTAAATAAATCACTGCAATTGATAAATAAGTAACCTGGTTGTTAAGTGAATCTGATTTCTCCATTGATTTTGCTTGTCAGAAAGGTGCAGAAAATGACCCTGGGACACTGCAACCGTCATAAATATGAGTCAGTTGCCAAGCATCTGAATTTTGATTACATGACCGTGGGGATGCTGCAATGGTCATACATGTGAAAAATGGTCATAAGTTGTAAATTGTAAATTGTTGTAAATCGAGGACTACTTGTACAAAGTAATCCACACATAGCAACTCCTGTACTTTGCTATAGATTTGCAATAAGGCAATGTTATATGATCCTTATAACCTAAAATGGAAGAACTTAATGAATGAATTCATAAAAGGACTCATGAGAGTTCATTGGATTTAGTATTGAGCAATTTACTAAAAGATACATCATTCCTTCTTGGCTCGCCCTTAACTTTCCTCAGCATTATTGGGAGATAGGCATCTTTAACTTTTCTCTTTTCTCCATCAAAAAGGTCTCAATTTTGGAAGTTAGAAATGTGAAAATAATGGATTAAAAATACTGAATTTCACTATTGTATCTGCTGACGATTGAAAGAATGTGGAGGTTGTATTAGTACATATAAGGTTGAAGTCATCAGTTAGCACAAAGCATCTGCTACTGTAATTGGGATGATTTTGATAGATACTAGATCCACGACTTTAACCACCATTCACAAGTTACTCTAAATTTTGCTCCTGCTTTTCCTGGTCAAAACTATTGTGGGCTTGCCCAAGCAAAACAGGTATGAGTTTTGACAATCCTTTAGTTTTTCCTAGACAAGTCTGATCAGATTATTATTATCCCGCTTTGTCGCACAGTCAGTCAAATGTTTAGACTGGAAACAGTGGTGTTTTCATATCTGTTATGTGGAGGGGAAAGAAAGAAGGATATGTGCCTTGGAGCTCTGTGGCCACAGGTGTCACAAGGAACAAACAGAAGTCAAACTCTCAGGAGGAAAAGCCAAAATCCCGCTGAAGAAGAGGCCATGGAAAAAGAGGCAGCAGCTGGGAAAATAAGGTGAGACTTGGTGTGAGACAAAGGCTTCCTTAGATGAGCTTTGCACACAATGCAGCTCTCACCATCAACTCTGGGAGAGTCCCTGGAAAACAATACCTGGAATTTCCTCTTAGTTCTAAAGACTACAAAATCTTCCTTCCCTTAATCTGATTAATTTCTTTTAAACAAAATCAGCCAATAGCCCTCACTGTATCCATATCCTATATTAATAAAATGTGAAATGGTAAAATTAAAGGGCTGATAAGGAACAACACTAGTGCTAGAACATTTTTTTCTTTTCTTTTTTTTTCAAACTGGGAGAAAAGAAGAGTGAGATAGAAATGTGATACAATTATCGTTGTAGTTGCAGAGACCCACAGAGATTACCTTGCTTTGACATTAGCAAAAAGGTTTTTAAGCCCAGGAAATGAAGAAAACATCAAAAATATCTCAAACTTAACTCCTGGGTTTTAAGAGGGAGGGAAGAAAAAACCCAGCCAAGCTTTCAAGATAGTCATTCATTCACTCACTCACTCACTCATTCATTCATTCATTCATACATTCAAATTTCTATAGCCGCCCTTCTCAGTCAATGATTCTGGGCAACTTGCATTTCAAAAATTTTCTTGCTATAGTGTTATCAATAAAGCAGAGTTCCAGTTATGCTTGTAGAACCTGTTTCCTGTCTTGGTTTTCCTTAAAGGGCTGACAGCAGCCCACAAACCCATTCTGTGGCTATAAATCACTCACCCGTGACGTTACGTACTGCGCCCAGGATCTGCATCACATCTTCGGCAATTCTAGCATTTTCTCTTTTGAGCTCTGCCAGTGTTTCTAACACAGAAGGACTCAAACTGCAGTTCTTTGCCAAATCAGCTGTGAGAAACAGAGAAGAACCCTAGACTTACCAAATAAATGTGACAGTGACACCGTAGAAAATCCTTCCTCCATATAATCCTATGTTTTCCTGGTATATACACCTTTGTTAAAAAGAGCAATTTGTTGGAACAGATCAGATGTCCAGAGACTCTAGTCCATTAGTGGCAAACCTTTTACTCACCGAGTGCAGAACAGGTACGCGCTTTGCGCACTTTGCTTGTGCGTGTGCTATCCGCACTAATATGCGGCTCATCCCCTGTGCACTATGCATGCAAATCCATCATCTGCGCATACGCACAGTTTTTGCATGCCCCAATGCACTGCACACGCAACATCATCTGCATGTGCACAGGTGCACATGCAACTGTACTATCTGCATATGCATATGGTTTTTGTGTGCGCAATGCACATGCGCGAATGCTGTCTATGCATCAGCACACTGCATGCAAGTACTCTCGCGCACATGCGCAAATGCACACACATGCGCAGGACACCTCTGAAGACCAGCTGGGTCCCCTGAATTGTGCCCATGTGCACCAGAGGCCCAAACACCCGCTGGGGTGCATGCGCATGCGCAGCTGCAGGTGAGTTGGGCAGCAGCTTGCACGTCCGGAAGGATGGCTCTGCATGCCACCTCGGGCACATGTGCCATAGGTTCACCATCATGGCTGTAGGCCAATATTCTGTTCTCACAGAGATTAGCCAGATGCATATAGGAAGCATGGCATGAGGATAATAGGTAAAGGTAAAGGTTCCCCTCGCGCATACGTGCTAGACGTTGCTGACTCTAGGGGACGGTGCTCATCTCCGTATCAAAGCCAAAGAGCCAGCACTGTCCGAAGACGTCTCCGTGGTCATGTGGCCGGCATGACTCAACGCCAAAGGCACACGGAACGCTGTTACCTTCCCACCAAAGATGGTCCCTATTTTTTCTACTTGCATTTTTATGTGCTTTCGAAACTGCTAGGTTGGCAGAAGCTGGGACAAGTAACGGGAGCTCACCCCGTTACACGGCAGCACTAGGGATTCGAACCGCTGAGCTGCCGACCTTTCGATCGACAAGCTCAACGTCCTAGCCCCTGAGCTACTGCGTCCCTGTATGAGGATAATACATTCTTCATATTATAATATATATTGCAAGGGTTGATATAGCACATCTAGCACTATCCCATAATACTCTTTTGATTATTGGTAGTTCAGAGTCTGTACATAAGCATACGCACACACACACACACACACACACACACTATGGTTAATTTTATTTAATCTATCTGTTACAAGCTTTATTATTTTTATGTAATTCCAGGAATTTTCAGCGATTTCCTGGAATCACATAAAAATAATACACAACAATATAATAATGTCACATAAAATAAAGACAGCTCACAAAACACTAAAGACAAATAATGGATGATGAAACTGATGAGTAAACTAAGAAAAAAAGTTAATTCTTGTATATTTATGATCCTGTTCAAAGTGCTTGAAAGAATAATGGCTGTTCATATTCTTCTGGTCTGAATTCAAGATGTTAGTGATACTTTTGAAGTCTAAATGGTTTTGTACCTAATAAATTAGTTGGCCGAATGACTATATTTAAAGAGTGCTTGTTAATGGCTCTATCTCAGTTTGGAAGGAAGAATTGAATGCCATGTCACAGGACTCTCTCCTGGCTCCTGGACGTTTTTATATTGCAATGATATGGTTGAAAGAGTTGAGGGGGCATTTGCTCATTCATTCATTCATTCATTCATTCATTCATTCATTCATTCATTCATTCATTCAATAGTTGCCCATCTTATCAGTTGTGACTCTGAATGGTAGCAATAAGATTTAAACCATCAGAAAGAACAAAAATAACAAAAACTCGCAATAATAGAGGTAATAACATATTAATGTCGAAGGATAATCTTACAGATCTCTTAGGAAGTCCCTGATTTTGATTAAAAGTTTGCATACATCTGGCAGAGATGTCAGCATGCGAATCCCCTTAAGTAGATGCTCAAGAATAGCATGCAAATACAATGCATAATTTGAGAGTGTAACTAAGAAGTCATTCACCTCAACCCTCAGTCCCGTAACAATCCCTTACCTTTGAAAGTGCTTACACCTCCAAACACTTGTTTGATATCGTTAGCAATTTCTGTTTTGAGTTCATCCAATTTTCCAGAGTCTGAAATTCAATTTTATCATTACAAGTAAGAAGTAGAAGATGCCACTCTAATCAGCAATGAATGTCATTATAACAGTTCAAAGCATCCTTTCAAATAGCTAAGCCTTCTACTCTGTTTAAGTTTCAAGGGTTGCTTATACATTTTAGTACAAAATTTCATATCCTGAACTATCTTGTAAAGTGCATTAAAAAAACTAAAGCCAAACATTCTGGGAAATAAGATTAAATGAGATGTAGAAAATACTGCTAAAACAAAGCTGCAGAAGCTATTGAAATTTTAGAAGCCCTATTTAAAATATTACAATCTTAACGCATAACTTGCAGTTTGAAAGCAAGCATGGAAAATGCAGCAATGGCCAAGTGAGTGGAAAAGACTGGTTTTTATTCCAGGATCAAAAAACTGTAATAAAAAATATTGCTCACAGCATCTAATGATTATATATTTTTTTACATGCTAGGAAGATAATGGTTACATTTTTCCAATCCAAACTTAACAATAGATGGAATGCAAGTGGCCAGATATACAACTAGATTCAGAAAAGGCAGGAGTATCTAAAATCAAGCTTGTAGTGCAAAAAAAAATTCATGACCATTTTAAAGATCAGCAGCAATTCCCAAGCTGGTATCTGTTAGGTACGTTGAGATCACAATTCCTGGAGTCCTCAGTCATAATGTCTCAGAATTTTAATATTTCTCCTCCAAAACGTACCTGAGGCCCTTAACTGCGAAGGTCTGTCCTCACTTACTGGAATATTCTGATCCATCATTTGTGATGAATCTCAAAACGGATTGTTATGAAGATATCAGTACTGTACAAATACATTTGAAAACATTCTCTTTTCAACCTGTCCCCTAAAATAGTCCCCTCTAAAATAGTTCTCCTTAACCTGTTATCTTTTAGATGTTTTAAATTACAACTTCATACCACTGTTTCGCTGTCTAAGAGTGATAATAATTGCTCAGCAAGATGTTTGTATACAGAGATAAAAGAATTTTAAAATTCCTACAATGGAAGAATGGATAGTGAAGCTAATGGATTTGGCTGAGATGGCAAAAGTGCCTATTGAAATTAAAGAAAATACATTGTCTAACTTTGTCTCTACTCGGAAACAAGCTATTGGACTTCTTGCTAGAAATAGAATGAAATGAACATTTAATTTTGGGATTTTCAATTGTTGAGTAAGAAGTTAATGTATTTATATCTGTATCTGTACCAAACAAAATAGGAAATTATTCTTCCTTTATCCCTTTACCCTGCTTTTTTTCTTCTTTTTCTTTCTTTTGCAGGCCTTTTTGCTTTTGCTTTAACTTTATTTTCCCTAACTCCTTTTTTTTTTTGTATTTTGCCCTTCGTTGAAACTTAATTTTAAAAAATTGAACCTAAGCTCATGACTTTGTCTACTAATAAACAATGGTAAACAGTGGTGTTTTCATGCTTGTCACAACCAAATGCCACTTGTTCTGTCTAACAACTTTACATTTTGTTATTTGTTTCCACATTAGAGACTGTAAGGCAGGGCTTTCTGAGAAAGGCTAATGATTCCTACCTACATCCTTTCAGGAATGAAGCAAGATTTGAACGAGGAACCTCCCAATTAGTAGCTCAGTATTAAACAAGATCTTCACTGGTGAATATGAAGTTATTCACTAACACTGGGGCAGTAGGGAATCTGATTTGTTACAGTAAATATTGACACCACAATGTCTGGGTGGCTCTAGAAAATGCTACAGATCATAAGTACACAAGGGCTTGGCTTTTTTGTCTAGTTCCTCTTCGTTGTCATGTAACTGCACACTGGATTCATAGAATTAGAGGAGAGTAGAAATGCTGTTCAACCCAGATTATGATTCAGAAAAGGACTTGCTCCCTTGACTGAGATATACATGGAGTATCCATTCCTAACTTTATATATTCCAAATTATATGGGAATCAATAAAAAGGGGGCACCATATAGCAATAGCAATAGCACTTAGACCAGTGGTGGGATTCAAATTTTTTTACTCCCAGTTCTGTGAGCGTGGCTTGGTGGGCATGGCTTGGTGGGCATACAGGGGAAGGATACTGTAAAATCTCCATTCCCTCCCCACTCCAGGGGAAGGATACTGCAAGATCCCCATTTCCTCCCGATCAGCTGGGACTCAGGAGGCAAAGAATAGATGGGGGCGGGGCCAGTTAGAGGTGGTATTTACCAGTTCTCTGAACTACTCAAAATTTCTGCTATCCATTCTCCAGAATTGGTCAGAACCTGCTGAAACTCACCTCTGACTTAGACTTATATACCGCTTCACAGTGCTTTACAGCCCTCTCTAAGTGGTTTACTGAGTCAGCATATTGCCCCCAACAATCTGGGTCCTCATTTTACCCACCTCAGAATGGAAGGCTGCTCAACCTTGAGCCTGGTGAGATTCGATCTGCCAAACTGCTGGCAGCCGGTGATCAGCAGAAGTACCCTGCAGTACTGCATTCTAACCACTGTGCTACCACGGCTCATATATAATTGTGGACTGCTAATCCCTGCAGATCAAAGGTGACCATCTTGTAAACCTTTCAATGATCCTGCTTGCTGGTTTCTAGTGTTTTTTTTTTTCAAAATCCATGCTGTTAACTTTATTTATATATGTATTTTGTAATGTAATACAGAATCTAATACTATAGGATTCTTCACAACAAAAAGGGGAAAGGGAATTGTATCAAACAATTTGTTCAAGACATATAAGAGAATGACTTACATAATAATGATAAGTTTCTGATCTGCTTGTTGATATCTTTGGAGAGTTCTGAGTCTAGACAGAAGGAAAATCTGTTAGTTTGAATATTGAGCCTTTTCTCCACTTTGCATAGTTCTAGCAAGGGGTACTCAAATTTAGCCATAAAAATGGCCTTAAAATGAAATGAATGAGCCATCACTGATTACTCTACATTCTTCAACAGTTTCTTCCAGAAGAAAGGTAGGTTTCTACAAAAATAAGATTTTGAGAAGGAGCTTTCAAATGAAGAAATAACAAAATAAACAGAATATGCCTGAGCATTTTTTAATGACAAAAAGTTATTTCAGCCTTCTACCTTAGAGATCTTTCATAATGAAGATCACAGCTAATGGGTTTTTGAAAAACCTGTCTTTGGAAATGTCCATTCAGCATCATAGAAAATTTTGGGAAATAAAGAAAACAGTTTATTTAAATAAAACAATTGGGACAGGATTGTGCAAGAAACTCTCATGTTTTGAGAGTTTCACTTTCAGTTTCTAATTCAGATCAGTAAGAATTTGGTATACTGAGTAAACAAACTCATATGTAATTTTGATGCAACTATAGCAGAGGTGGGTTTCAGCAGGTTCTGACCAGTTCTGGAGAACTGGTAGTAAAAATTCTGAATGGCCCCACCCCCATCTATTCTCTGCCTCCTAGGTCCCAGTTGATTGGGAGGAAATTGGGATTTTACAGTATCCTTCCCCTGGATTGGGGAGGTAATGGAGATTTTACAGTATCCTTCCCTTGCCACGCCCACCAAGCCAAGCCATACTCACTAAGCCATGCCCACAGAACCGGTAGTAAAAAAAATTGAAACCCACCACTGAACTATAGGACTATCTAACTATTGGAGTGCAAATCACACAGCATCAGATTTACAAGTGGCGTATTTTTCCCATTAATAGTCAAAATGAGAAAGCCATGATCTTTACTTTATGTATCAAGCTGTGAAGTCTTGTGTGTGTTTACACATCTCAGAGCCAGTTTCTTTTCTGGCAATAGCTTCTAGGTCTTTATTGAGCTTTACAGTATGCTCTGTCTGGATTAAAAAATATTTGTCAGTTTTATGCTACTGGCTGGAAAAGTAAGGAATTTCTGTTCTAGATCCAGGAGATTAACAGTCTTGTCTGAATCATAGTCATCCATTCATCTATAGACAGATAGATGGATGGATGAATAAATTAAATAGTTAATCTTTCATGTACAGCAACTCTCAGGCTTTTGTATATTTGATTGATTACATAATATAATAAATAATAATAAGAGACATAAAGGCTAATTAATTGGAACTAAACTGCAAACAAATATCGGTCATCATTTTTTTTAAAAAAGTATCAACAGAAGAAACGTTGGCATTAAAAACAAAGCAACTTCTAATTCCATTATTTAATTTCTCATTACACAGAAGTTACCAAATTGTTTTAAAGGTGGCCAAAATTAAAATAGCATTTAAATAATTAAAATAGGCAGTATAGGGGTATGTGATACAAAATATATCATGAGAAGTTATTCTTTTTTTAAAAAAATTGCATTTATATCCTGCCCTTCTCCGAAGACTCAGGGCGGCTTACACTATGTTAGCAATAGTCTTCATCCTATTTGTATATTTATATACAAAGTCAACTTATTGCCCCCAACAATCTGGGTCCTCATTTTACCTACCTTATAAAGGATTATAAATTATAAATTCTTATTTATTATTATTATTATTATTTATTCTTATAAATTCTTGGTCTCCTTTGCTCTCCAGTTAAGTAATAAGAACAATTTGTTACTCTTATAAGCATTTTGTATGAAGGCAAAGATAAGGGATAGCTCAGTCTTTTATCTTAACATACACCAAGATATTTTAACATGAACTAATTATGCAATTACTATTATGTGAATATAGCTCCCTATCCACAATCAGTATCAATTTCCAGAAGGAATAACTGTGTTAAATGGTTGCAAGAAAAGTAACATTTTGTGACACCTTGAATACTTACTAAAGCCAGAGACAGAAATATTTCAATAAAGGAGAATATCTGTAGCTCAGAATTTAAATGAGGGGTTCTTGGTGCTGTCTGAGCTTGGTTGTTTGTTACAGGTGTTTCATTACCCAAACTAGGTAACATCATCACCAAGCTCAGAGAGCACCAAGGACCCCTCACATAAATATTTATTGACATAATACTCTGTTTCCCCCAAAAATAAAACATCTCCTGATAATAAACCCAATCAGGCTTTTGAGCACATGGCAATAAGGCCAAGGGCTTATTTCAGGGTTCCCAAAAATATAAGATGGTCTTATTTTTGGGGAAACACAGTATGTGCCAATAAAGGTTTATTGACATAATATGTGGTAGTTTTTAAGATGCTCCAAATAATTGCCTAGAAATACTCTTTACACATTTAAATAGAAGTTTCTCACATCAATAGCCTATTTTCTGTTGTTGCTATCTCTAATCCCAGGATGCACCAGGATATGCAAAATGGATAACATCTTCTCATGGAAAATTGCTTCTTTCTTATCAAACTTACCATTTCTGAGGCTCTGGGACAAAAGGGCTAGGAATAGCACAAAGGCAATGCCTATCGTGGCCCATAATAGAATATGCTTCCTATTCATGAACTGAACAATATGACGATCTAAGAAATAATCAATTGGGAAAGATGAGAATTAGTAATAGACAAAGTTGATCAAAAGGAGAGATAGGGAAAAGGCAGCCATGGCTATCAAAAACTTAATCTGTTCTAAAGATTAGAGGGTTTATTCAGATAAAACTATTTGGTTTGTTCAAAAGTTGACCATGAGTTACACTTAATTTTAGTATCTAAAAGCTATGTAGATTTTATACAATTTTATCTCTCTTGGATTGAAAACCCTATCTAGGTAACCATCGAATTAGAAATTTCCCCCCAAAAAATATTTCCTTTCCCCAAATGTACAGCTGTTTCTTAAAATGTATAGTTTTTAGCATTTAATGACTGTACACCCAAAGATCACAAAATACAAATTTCTATGATTCTAAGAAACACAAAATTAAATAATACACACTTCTCAAATAAAATGAATATTTGTTCGGGGTTTTTTTTTTTTGAGGAACAAAGATAGGTCTGACTATGGGAATTGTATGCTAATTTTTCTCTCCATCAGTTGGCTCAGAATCAGTTACCAAAATATTGTATTTCCTATAACAGCAGCATAAATGGCTTTCATCTTTTCTCTTGCTAATTATGTTAGAATTATTTCCAACAGAGGCTAAACAAAACATAATTAATCTCTTCCTAGATACTTGTATCTTCTTCCCCTCCATACCTCTTCTTCTAGGTGTCTGAAGTTCTTCCTCCATTGTTAATCTTCTTGTTCCGAATGAGCGACAAGAAATTTCCACTTTTTTGTTTCTGCAAGAAATTGCTCTAATATATTGCATTCTTGCATAAACCTCTTCTAAGAAGTGTTTCTATGAAAGCGGATCAGTGCAAAAATTAATGACTCATCATCTAAGCATATTAATCATGTCCTGCTTTGTAAGGTGAAGTGTCAAAACTGGTCATTTCACAGGACAGCTTACAGTAGCCATTTTAGGCAGCTGATGTTGGGTGCCATGAAAGGGCAAATAAGTATGACTTATTTATTTTCATAACAATGGAGCTTAATTTTGAAGGATGAGTAATGAAAGACTTCTGTTGGGAAAAGACCTGGAACTTTCTGAAATAAAAGATGATATTTATTTATTTATTTATTTATTTATTTATTTATTTATTTATTTATTTATTTATTTATTTATTTATTTTCATAACAATGGAGCTTAATTTTGAAGGATGAGTAATGAAAGACTTCTGTTGGGAAAAGACCTGGAACTTTCTGAAATAAAAGATGATATTTATTTATTTATTTATTTATTTATTTATTTTCATAACAATGGAGCTTAATTTTGAAGGATGAGTGACCAGGATAGTGACAACAGCTCTTTACTATATGGTGAACCCAGCAGCTCGGGCTGGGAAAACCTCTCTTTATATACAGTTTAGCCAGAGGCTTCATCCAATCAACAACGTGCTTTTTCCGCTCAGTTTTCCCTCCACAACTTTTAAAGATACATTACACTCCTTCGCTCCCAGAGAACACTTTACCAATATTTACATAGAATTAACATCTTATTTTTCAACGTAATCACGCAAGTAGACTGGGCGTCTCCTGACTCTTTCGGACCTGCGCAATTCATTTTCTGGGAGTGAGTCGAGCTGACCGGAGGGACTGTTTGTTCCTCTCAGCTCCTCCTCTAGGCCATCCGGCCCTGGATTATTTGCAGAGTCGTCCCTGCTGTTTTCAGGAGGAACCGGTTGGCGTCGCTGGACCTCCTGGAACTCAGATAAGTCCCGCGTTTGCCCGGGTTTGAGTCAGCTGTGGATTCAAACATTGATAGTCAGGGCCTGTTTCGTCTGATTCTGATTTACGGTTATCGTTTCCTTATTTGGTCTATGTGGCGCTTCCATACCCGGCCATCCTCTATCTCTACTAGATATGATTTTGGTCCTGTTATCTCTAGGATTTTCCTGCTAACCAGGTCGGGCCTCGCTGTAGTTGTGTGCCCACACTAGGTCGCCTACTGCCATCCCTCTTGTTTTACCGTGTGCCCTTTGTAACCGTCTGGTGTGTAGTTTGGGTTTAAGCGGTCTAGTGGGCACCTAAGCTTCCGACCCATTAATAGCTCTGCGGGCTGCGGCCAGTTGTTACACAGGGGTTCTGTGTTGGACTGCTAGGAATGTATCGATTTTGTTTGCCAATCGCCTGGCCTGATTCTGGACAATGCTTCCTTTGCGCTCGAGCGAAGCGTTCTGCAAGGCCGTTCGTCGCAGGGTGGAAAGGCGCCGAGAGGACATGTCGGATGCCCTCCTCTGCCAAGTACCCCTCAAACTGGGTTGCCGTGGATTGCGGGCCGTTATCGGAGACTAAAGTGTCGGGCAACCCGTGGGTTACAAATAGGTGCCGTAGGACTGAAATCATGGCCTCGGCTGTCATGGATCTCATGAGAATGATTTCCAGCCATTTGGAGTAGGCATCGACTACTACCAGAAAGGTTTGGCCGTGGAAGGGGCCGGCAAAATCGATATGGATCCTAGACCAAGGGCCCTGGGGTCTCTCCCATTCCCGAATCGGGGCCGTTGGGGGTAGCGGTCTGGACTCCTGGCAGGCCTGGCATTTCCCTACTCTTTCAGCAATTTCCCTGTCCATTAAGGGCCACCACACATAGCTTCTCGCTAGACCCTTCATTCTCACGATCCCTGGGTGGCCTTCGTGAAGGAGCTCCAATACCTTTTTCCTCAATTTCTCCGGGATCACCACTCGATCCCCCATAGCAGGCACCCCTTGAGCTGAGAGTTCCCACGTTTTTACAAATTCTTTAAAACGCCGCCCGCAGCGGGCCAACCTCTTTGTACCCAACCAATTACAGTCCTTATTGTAATGTCCTTGTACGAAGCCGAGCCACCTCTTTGGATGTGACTGGGCCAGAGTCCAAAGAGTCAATTAGCAGAACTGGTGTCCCGGAGTGGGGTCTTGATAGTCTCTGGTAACGGGCATCTGCTCAGGCGTCTGCATGCCCTAATTCCTTCCTGGCCGGTGTAGTAGTTTGTAAGAATACGCTGCCAGGAAGATAGTCCATCTGGTCAGTCTGGGCGAAAGTGCCACGGGCGTTGGGCGATCGCCTGCCAACAGGCCTAGCAAGGTCTATGGTCCGTGATGATTTCAAATCACGACCAAATACATATTCATGGAATTTCTTTACTCCGGAGACTATAGCCAAGGCTTCCTTATCAAGCTGGCTATAATTCCTTTCAGTTGATGACATGGTTCGGGAGTAGTATGCAATAGGGGCTTCTGTGCCATTTGGCAACCTGTGGCTGAGCACAGCCCCACCCCATAGGGAGATGCATCGCAGCTTAACACTAATGGCAGCGTGCCATTGTATTGGATAAGGAGGCTATCACTCGATAGGAGATTCTTTACCCTTGAATGCCCTAGCTTCCGCCTTTCCCCAAGACCATGCAGCCGTCTTTGCTAGTAATTTATGCAGCGGCTCGGCTACTGTTGCCTTATTTCTTAAGAATACCGCGTAGAAGTTGACCAGACCTAAGAATGCCTGTAACTCCGTTTTGTTCTTTGGAACCGGGGCCTTCCTGATGGCCCGTACCTTGCTTTCAGTGGGGTGAATCCCTTTCCTGTCTATCCGGTAGCCCAGGAATTCCACAGATTCAACCCCGATCTGGCATTTGTTCAGTTTAACTTTGAGACCGGCAGACCGGAAAATGCCCAAAACTTTTCGCAGCCTTACCCCTAATTCCTCTAGATTCTCAGCGGATACCAGTACATCGTCAAAGTATGGTACCACCCCTGGTAGTCCCTGCAATAGCCGCTCCATTAGGTTCTGAAATAACCCTGGAGCCACACTAACCCCAAACTGTAACCGGGTACACTTAAAAGCCCCTCTGTGAGTCACAATTGTCTGCGCTTCGGCTGTGCTGCTATCTACAGGCAGCTGTTGATAGGCTTGGGCCAAGTCTAGCTTGGCAAAAACCTGCCCTTGCCCCATTGAGTGCAGTAAGTGCTGTACCACCGGGACGGGGTAAGCACTCTTTTGCAGCGCTTTGTTAAGCGTTGCCTTATAGTCAGCGCAAATCCGGACCGACCCGTCCGGTTTGACTGGGGTGACTATAGGGGTCTCCCACTTAGCATGGTCAACTGGCACTAGAATTCCCTGGTTTACTAGTTTGTCCAGTTCCCGGTCAATCCTGGGCTTTAGGGCGAACGGGACCCTCCTAGCCTTTAGACGGATAGGGGCAACTTGGGGGTCTAAGTTAAAAGAGATACCCCGTGTACTTGCCCAGGCAGTCTCTGAAAACGTCCCCAAATTCCTTCATGAGTGCGTCTTTGAGGTTGACTTCGTTTCTGAAGATTCCAGTCACTCCCATGCCCAATGCTCGGAACCAGTCCAGTCCCAACAAGCTTGGCAGGGTCCCATCGACTATGGTGATGGGCAGAGTTTTCTTGTATTGTCCATACTCGCCGTGGACCGACGTTACCCTCGAACAGGGATGCGATTCCTTGGTAGTCTTGTACCTTTAATTTCTGTGTTTTCAGCTTGCGCTTTGCGATGGCGGGTAAGGCTTTCACGAGAGTGTCCCAGGACATGATCGTGATCGCTGAGCCTGTGTCCACCTCCAATCGGCACGGCACCCCCTCAATCTTTGTTTTCGTAAAGATTTTTTTCTCTAGGCGTGTTGCTGCGTGACCCACTCTCACGACAGTCTGATTCAACTTCGCGCCTTTTTTGAATTGACCAATCACGGGCCGCTCCGCCGTTCCCGCACTCTGGTTGGTCGGTTTGAATTTTTGGCGGGAAGGTTGAGGTGCTCGACAGACCTGTGCTATGTGCCCCTTCCTTTCGCACCGCCGACAAGTCGCATCCTTAAATTTGCATTGTTGTCGTTGGTGTTGCCCTCCACAACTCGCGCAGTCACCCCGGTCTTCTTTCTCCGGCCTCCCGGTGTGGAAGACTCCTTCCTCCTCCTCACCGTCCGACTCGGCCTGGACCTCTTCATTGTGGACCGGGGTTGATTTCGCACCAGCCGTTGGTGCGACCTGCTTTTGTAGGGTTTCCGCCGCTTGGGTAGACATCTCATTAGCCCTGGCTTCATCCAAGGCGTTTGCCAGCGTCAAGTTGCTTTTGGACAGCAGCCGCCGTCGCAAACGGATGTCCCTGACCCCACGAATGAGTTGCTCCAGCAATGCCTCTTCCAAGTCTCGGAACTCGCAATGGTTCGTGGCTTTCCTCAGGGCTGCCATGTATACGCTGATGGACTCGCCCTCTTGCTGCCTACGCTCCCTGAATTCGTACCGTTGCACATACTTGGACGGCGTTGGTGCATAATGGGCTTTCAATATGGTCTGTAGAGTCTGCCACGGCACCGATTGTACCGGCGTTGGCTCCGCCAACGATTCTGCGGTGTCGAAAACCTCTGGACCGCAGTGGCTCAGGAAATACGCTCGCTTCCTGTTGTCTGAGACTCCTTGAAGTTCGTTCGCCTCGAGGAAACACTCGAAACGAGCCATGTATGACCCCCATTTTTCCTTAGCTGGGTCGAATGGCGCTGGCGGTGTGTAGCTGGACATCGCTGCTTTCCGCCCCTTGTTTGCTGGGTTCGCGTCTTCCTGGTGACTTCAGCTTTTTTCCTGGCGCTCTTAGCCTCGAGATCCCACCTTCGTCGCCAGTGTTAGATTCGGGCAATAACGAGGCAGGAGACCAGGGTAGTGACAACAGCTCTTTACTATATGGTGAACCCAGCAGCTCGGGCTGGGAAAACCCTCTCTTTATATACAGTTTAGCCGGAGGCTTCATCCAATCAGCAACGTGCTTTTTCCCACTCAGTTTTCCCTCCACAACTTTTAAAGATACATTACAGTTAGATCATGAGAAAAGCTGAAAATTGATGCCTTTCAATAATGCTGAATAATATGGTGGAAACACCTTGAACCGCAAGAACAAATTAATTTCGTACTAGACGAAGTAAAATCCAATTGCTCGCTGGAAGCACATAGTTAAAAGTTCACTGGAGAGGACCCTGATGCTTGGAAAAATTTAAGGCAATTGAAAAATAAGTCACCAAGGCACGGGGTGATTCATTATTCTCACTGATAGTACAAGTATGTGCTTACAAGCATTCAAGAAGCAATTATTTAAAAGACTGTAACCTAGAGAGGACTAAATTTTTAGGTAGAAGAAAGATTAACAAAGCTTGCAAACAGCAAACCTGTTAGAACTTTCAAAAAATTCTAGCAGTGAAAATACTGAAGAAGACTTTTGAAGAATAGAATCAAAAAATATTAGCCACAGTAACAACTATATCAGTAATGGCTTCTGTTTCTATAGGTAGACTGTGTCCAAAAGATGTTATTGAAGTAATGATGTAGAACAAATTTTAACTGACAAGCTAGAGATGACATTGAAAGTGGATTTATAACTAACAGGGCAAGAGAATGATCAGGAAAAAAGTTGCTTTACTGGATCTAGAAAAGAAATTGACTAAGACTTTACAATTTAAAAAAAAATGCAACTGACAAACCAAAGTGTGATCTGGATAATTTTTCCTACTGTATTTACAAAAGAGGCTTGTTAAACTCTTGAAGAATTCTATATGATGGAATAAAGATGAAGAGATGAAGACAAATCAAATGTTACAGCAATATTTGAATGAACTGAAGTTTAAGATTGTTAGAAGCAAAAGGGAGGAATATAACATTGATTTATTAAATCAAGATTAAACAAGATATTTTGTTACCTCTAGCAACCCTTTACAGACTTTCTTCTGACATCAAGACTGAAAAGGTGATGTTTTATGGTTTATTTATTGATACAGATGGGTTATGGGATGAAGAGATAGATGTTTGTAACCTTAGAGGGGAATGAAGAATAACTAAATTAGTTTATACTTGTGATGAAAATTGGAAATTACCTCTTTATGTACAATATTTTCTATGTCCTTATTATATTCCTATTCCTTAAAACTGCATTGAATATTCCTTTTCATATTAAAATATAAGAGTCCCCACCCAATATGGAAAATGTAATTGGTAAAGGTTGAGTTTAGTAAAAACAAGACCCTGTCTTATATTTTTTGAATCCCGAAATAAGTGCTTGGCCTTATTTTCAGGGAGGACTTATTATTTTGGGGCACATGGAGCAAGATGGGGCTCCTCTTGCAGTCTTACCTGATTTCCAGCTCTGCGTTTAAATATTTTCGGGGAGGGCTTATTTTCAGGGGAGGCTTATTTTAGTGCATGCACTCAAAAGTCCAATTAGACTTATTATCAGGGGGTGTCTTATTTTCGGGGAAACAGGAGACTTTTTTCTATTCTCTTTTCATTAAGCTTAGTTTGCATTAGATTTTATTATTGCAATCAAAATACTTATATATGTATGTATGTCCTGAAGAATTCTGAGTGCTGAATGATTGAATAACTGCATTAAGAAATTATTTTTACTGGGACAAATGTGACTTTAAAATAATCAATAAATATACCTATATTAATATTTCCCTTGGAAGTACCCTTAGACTGCATGGAATATTCCTATTCCCTTAAAACTGCATTGAATATTCCTTTTCATATTAAAATATAAGAGTCCCCACCCAATCCGGAAAATGTAATTGGTAAAGGTTGAGTTTAATAAAAATTAAAGGGATGCTTTAAATTGATTAAATTTAAATATATTTAATCCTTCATGACTAATGAGCTAATTATAAATAAGATTCAATGAGTAGGAAATATTCTACTGGAAAATTTCAGAGAGTTCGTTTCAAGCAGGATGTATTGATCTTGAGCCTTGATCAGCCTATTGCCTGTTTCTCTCTTGAATTCTCTGTGTTTGACATTAGATTTTGTTTAGACTGTGATTCCACTGAACATGTACAATTTTATTTTCACCTGGGCAGGAGTCTGAAGCTAGAGTCATATTACTACTACAGATCATGTTTACTTGCCCCTTCTAGTTGTTCAAGCCAAGGCATTCCACTAGAAAAGGAAATGACAAAGACTGCAACTGTTTCTAGGGGGAAATCTTGTCTTCTTTCTCATCAGAATTTCTTGATGCAATGAATGGGAGGGGGGGAAATTAAGCAACAATAAAAAGCATTCCAGAGAACAACAAATGGGTACAGATTCAATTTCATAATAACAACTTTTGTTTTCTGCAAAAGACAGAAGCATAGCTAAAGGATTAAGGAACTTTGTCCTAAGATCATTATTTCTCCTTCCCAAACCTTTTCTGCTACTTGCCTTCATCTGCTTGCTTAGGTATATACCACTTCCTCTTTAGTATCACTGTATGGTGCAGAAGAGTGGATTGGAACCATCCTCATTATTATTATATTTCCCCAGAGGGGAAAATATATTTTCTGTCTCAAGTACAAAAGTAACTTGGATCAGTCAGCAAAATTTCTTGGATTGGTTCTCACCGGTTAGAAATTTCTGTGCTTATTACACAAGAAACATTCTGCAGAATCATTGAAATGGTATATTAATAGATACACCAAAGGGATATGAAAAAGGGATAGAAATCCTTATAGGTATGAAAGAGAGAACAGAAAACAATTGTTTAATAAGTTTCGGCTCATTTGGTTTAGTAGAAGAGTCTCATCTCAGTGGAATGTTTCAATATTCTAAGATTTGACATTTGATTACTCTTGAAATAAAATTAGAATAGTGGGGTTGGATTCCATGTCATGCTATGAGCAAAGCAATCAGTAAAAGAAGAGACTTTCAGACTGTTTTCCCTAAGCTGGTGCCATCCAGATGTACCGGTATTAAGTCCCGTAATTTCTAGTCAACTTGCAAGTTGACACTAAATGAAATTTGAGGAAACATTTCTAATCGTCCGAATGCTCTGTTTTGTGAGCTTTTTTCCTGAAGTCTGTTTTTAATCACTAATAGTTGATTTCAAATTTTAATTAGATGCTATAATGACTATCTAGATCAGTGATGGCTAACCTTTTCTGGGCCGAGTGCCCCAAGCATGCACGTGTGCCTACGAATGTATGTGCGTCCCCAAACCCCAAAAATGCAAAGCGTGTGTGACCCCGAGCGTGCACCTCACCCCCGTGCATGCATACGCAGCTCCTGCATGCGCCCAGCCCCCTTGCATGCATACGCAGCCCCCGCACACCTCTCCCCTCACGCATGCAGGGCAAAGACCCGAAGACCAGCTGGCCAGTGGGAGTCATGCATGCATGTGTGGCAGAGCTGAACTGGGGTGACAGCTCACATGCACACAGAGAAGGCACTGTGTGCTACCTCTGGCACATGAGCCATAGGTTTGCCATCACGATCTCGATGAAGCCGAAGGAGAGAAACAGTGATATGTTTTGGATATTTGTAACTGATACAGCCTCTTTTGCAGAATACAATCTGGTGCAGTAACAAGACCACCTAAGAGATTGTCTCTTTCCCATTCACATCTTTATTTTCCTGTATGTATATTTGTTATTCTTCATTCTTATTTATAGTTATAAATTATGCTGATATAATCCCAATGAAGAAATGGATCTACAGCACTAAGGTATCTTATTGGATCTTAGGATATATTGCTGCAAAGTCATTTTCAGAATCTTAAGCCACTCCCACCAACAATTTGAAAATAGTGTCATATTTGGAGTCTATTCCTGAAACGACTATTTTCACAGATGAAAAAATAGGTTTATAAATAATAGAGTAAATAAAATACAAATCGTGCCCAAAGCTATGGCTTACTCCCAAGAATACTATAGCCTGGTTTCAAAGAAGATGGGTATACCAATATTGCGTTTTTCATGTAATTTGTGACTGTAACATCCATAGTTACTGCTGTGCAGAAAGAGATGGCAAATCCATCTGCTGTGCAACTTCACAGTATGCAGAATACAATCTGGTGCAGTAACAAGACCACCTAAGAGATTGTCTCTTTCCCATTCACATCTTTATTTTCCTGTATGTATATTTGTTATTCTTCATTCTTATTTATAGTTATAAATTATGCTGATATAATCCCAATGAAGAAATGGATCTACAGCACTAAGGTATCTTATTGGATCTTAGGATATATTGCTGCAAAGTCGTTTTCAGAATCTTAAGCCACTCCCACCAACAATTTGAAAATAGTGTCATATTTGGAGTCTATTCCTGAAACGACTATTTTCACAGATGAAAAAATAAGTTTATAAATAATAGAGTAAATAAAATACAAATCGTGCCCAAAGCTATGGCTTACTCCCAAGAATACTATAGCCTGGTTTCAAAGAAGATGGGTATACCAATATTGCGTTTTTAATGTAATTTGTGACTGTAACATCCATAGTTACTGCTGTGCAGAAAGAGATGGCAAATCCATCTGCTGTGCAACTTCACAGTATGCAGAATACACTACAATAGCCTGCTCAAAACCTACAGGAAATGGAAACTTAAAGGGGAGCATCTCAATCATGCTTTTTCAAGGGCAACTGGACTTCCTTGTTTTTCTTTCAAGACACTTCACTTCTCATCCAAGAAGCTTCTTCAGCTCTGGCTGGTTGGTGGGGAATAGAAAGGTTTATATTCCTTGCAGACAGCTTGATCATTTGCATTCTTTTAGAGAGTTGTTGAGGCCACTTGGAGGTTTACCTGCGTCCTCAGGGTCACCTGAATAATGCAAATGGGTCTGGAGGCTTCTTGGAACTGCTGAAAGGACTGTGTTGGTAGACTGGAGATAATGATGTCGTATATTTCCCCCTTTGTTGAGAGAGAGCTGTTCAATTTTGATTCCTCTTTCAAACCAGCAGTCCATCTGCATTTAAAAGACAAAGGCCATTTTTATGAAGACAGCAAAGTCCACATTTTAGACAGAGAGGACCACCCCTCTCTCAACAAAGGGGGAGGGATAGGACATCATCTATCTCCAGTCTACAACACAGTCCTTTCAGCAGTTCCAAGAAGGTTTCATACCCATTTGCACCACTCAGGTGACCCTGAGGACACAGATAAACCTCTAAGTTTACAAACTGAAGCCAAAGATGCAAATGATCAGCTGTCTGCAATGAATATAAAACCTTCTATTCCCCACCATCCAGTCAGAGCTGAAGAAGCTTCTTGGACGTGAAGGAAAACAAGAAAGTCCGGTTGCCTCTTGAAAAAGCGCACTTGGGACAGCCATGATCTGGATCACTGAGAATCTTTATAGACATTAAAGGGGAAACAGAGTTTGTGAGTCAAAATACAGTATCTATGCAAATCTGTTAATAACAACTTTTATATGCTCAGCAAACTATTTAGCATTTGTACTATTTTAGCACTAATGATAAAGGGAAACTCTGAAAGTTATTAAAGTACAAAAGGACCAGCAAGATTTTTTTAATTTTAAAACTAGCTGTTGTACTAGCTTTATATGTATACTTTAGTGCTTGAACTTTGCATATATAAATTTAACTTTATTTTGTATAGATATATTTTTATACTAAGGATGTATAAAGATTGACATCAGCCCCACTAAGCAGACTTGACCAGGAAATCAACTGCATAAGAAGCTAAAACTACTTTTATTGGGATTGGCTATAATAACAGAATTTTGGAAGATGAAACATGCTGTACCTCCTCCTTCTTCCTATAGTTCAGCAAATTAGGAAAATGTCTGCCTTAGCCACTCCCAAATATTATCTTATCGCTCTACAATTTTTTAAAAATCTTTTGCCTAGGTAATGTTTCTTGCATATTTTTGTGAAGGTCATATTTCTTATTCTCTACATTATGTATATCTCTATCTATAAACTAATAAATGATGGAACCGTGTTGATTGGGATTAGTGAATATCTTGTAAAAATATCAACATCACACATGAATGTAATTATCTGCTACAAAGCAATGGAGGAAGACACCAAAGAATGGCATGGCAAACTGTAAAATGAACTAGATGCCACATCAAGAAGAAAAAGTTATTTGGAAATACAGAGATTGAAGCAATGATGGAAACTGGAATGATAGCAAGGTTTGGATTGGATAAACACAGTCATGAAGAAGAAAAAGCAAACTATTTGTTCATTGGCTACCTTTCTTCAACATAAACTACAGATTCAGTACATAGGCACATCATCTGATAACAGAATCAAGCAAACTACGTAATAGGAAACAGGAGATAAAGGGTTGTAAGCCAGTCAAGGCACTTCTAGCTGCAATAGTGGAATAGATTATGAGCATCTGCCAGCAAGTTATAAATGAGCAAATATACAGTCACAATATAAGTCCATTTTAAGGAATAGATTCTTTACGATGAATCTGATCCAGTTCTACAGAGGAATTATTGAGTCTGTCATCTGCACCTCTATAACTGTCTGGTTTGGTTCTGCAACCCAACAAGACAGACATAGACTTCAGAGGATAATTAGAACTGCAGAAAAAACAATTGCTACCAACCTGCCTTCCATTGAGGACCTGTATACTGCACGAGTCAAAAAGAGGGCTGTAAAAATATTTACTGATCCCTCCCATCCTGGACATAAACTGTTTCAACTCCTACCCTCAAAACGACCCTACAGAGCATTGCACACCAGAACAACTAGACACAAGAAAGTTTTTTCCCAAACGCCATCATACTGCTAAACAAATAATTCCCTCAACACTGTCAAACTATTGAATAAACTATTAATCTTCTCATCGTTCCCATCACCCATCTCCTTCCGCTTATGACTGTAACTTTGTTGCTTGTATCCTTATGATTTATACTGTAATTGATTATTTCCTGATTGCTTAATTGTAGCCTATAACTATCATTAAGTGTTGTATCATTAAGTGTTAAATTTGTACTCTATGACTATCATTAAGAGTTGTAAGTGTTGTACTTTGATGAACGTATCTTTTCTTTTATGTACACTGGGAGCATATGCACCAAGACAAATTCCTTGTGTGTTCAATCATACTTGTCCAATAAAAAAATCTATTTAAAAAATCTATCTATGAGAGAGTGGATCTGAAGAGCAATGGTTAAGAGACATGAAACATGTAAAATTGAAGTAAAAAGCAAGCAAAGAGGGGAGCAACAATTAAGAAGTTCTAGGATTTGATGATGGAGCCCTATTATGATATGACTCTATGTTACTGTTGAAAAAGGTACTGGTAACTGCTAACCCATATTGTGTCAACCTCTTATCCACAAAACTCAAAGCCTGGATCTCAATCCTTGAAATAATGTCATTATGAGCCATGGTGGCTCAGTGGTTAGAGTGCAGTACTGCAGGCTATTTCTGCTGACTGCTGGCAGCCTGCAGTTTGGCAGTTGGAATCTCACTGACTCAAGGTTGACTCAGCCTTCCATCCTTCAAAGGTGAGTAAAATGAGGACCCAGATTGTTGGGGGCAATATGTTGACTCTGTAAACCGCTTAGAGAAGGCTGTAAAGCACTATGAAGCGGTATATAAGTCTAAGTGCTCTTGCTCTTGCTGCTAACCCATTCCTGTCTTAGAATCGTTAGAAAAGTGTCTCCTTTGCAAGAACCTCTCTCTCCCTCTTAAATATAACTGTATATCACAAATCCTTATTGTCTGAGTTCTGACTTTCCTATATGCTGGCAGTTATATGCTGGAAGTGGATGTTGACTTATTCCTTATTATATGCTCTGTCATGATAATGTATCTGGCTACTCACTGGGGTAGAGGTGCTGTTTTATTGAAATCAATGGGAAGAAAACTCTTACAGCTTGGCTCTGAATTAAAAGAGTACAAACTATGCCATAAGTATGTTCTACCCTCTGTGTCCCTGTCTCAGCTCCATTTTGGGCACCCATAGTGAGTCCCTAAAAGGAAGATGAGCTGTGAATGGATAATTAAATGAAATAAAGGGATTTTACATGACTGTCTTGAACCATGTCCCAAGTATGGAACAGCATCTTTACTAAGAAATCATAGCTGAGGCAGGATGCCCAACACTGGCTTGAAATATTTTCCAGGGTCATTCAAGTATAGTTGTGCTGAAATCAGAATATGGATGCAAGGCTTTACATGCATATGCTTCAACAATGGCTGGGTGATGCCAAGAAGTTTCTAATGGAGATTCTGCCAAAGTCAGTGTTGCCTTACAGGGGATTGTAGTAAATTGTCTTTGAAAGTTTACAGGCCTTCTATAGAAAGAAGATAACAAAACTTATAGGTAGACTACTCTATCTGATACTGAAGCAGTTAAATTATTGCTTATAAAAGTAATGATAGTACATGCAAAAAAGATAATAAAAAAGGCTCTCTTTTATCCACTGTAAATTCGAAAGCATCAAGACTTAAATTGATTTGGAAAAATGTTGTAGTCCCTAGAATCTGTAGTCGGCTTGCTGAAATTATTAGTATTTCTCTGATTTGAGACAGAGAGTAAGAATTTGCTTAAAAGCCTCACAATGAATCCATGCCAAAGATAGGAGTCAAGCACGAATCTTCAAGTTCAACTTGGTCCTAATTGGTTTGGCAGAGATTATCAGAAAGGTATCAGAATAACTGAACTAAATTTCTCTGCCTGAGCTACAGCTATTAGAAAGTGTGGTGCACCATCTACAGGGTAATGATAGCTAGCTACATTTGAGTGACTTGATTCTGATAAAATTCTTCAATGTTATCATATTAGTTTATTTTAATTTCCCACAAGTCTCTTGTATACAGACATTACTAACGGTAGCAGTTGAGAAGAGGCATGTTGTTGCTCCTAACAGCTGTCATTTCACAGCTGCCCATTGTTAAGTGCAAGAATGTGATTGGCCAGCTCTATTCTGTAGTACTTCAGGAATGCTTCCATAGGAAACAAACATTGTGACTTAATGGTGTTGCATCAGAAAAGCCATTGCTTGGATAGGATCCAAAGTAGATATTTCTATTCTGCCAAATGGCTTTTTCTTCTACCTAGTAAAGATGTATTAATTTCTATATCTGTTTAAAATTGGTTCTCTTCCAGAAGTAAAAGAAGACTAGCTTCCAAAAGTGGGTACAAGGGAGCTCTTTCAAAAGCAAGTTGTCCTTGGTGAAGAACCTTCAGTCTATAGCTGACTAACAGGCCATCTTCTTTTGCAGACAGAATCCCTAGCATCTTCTGTTAAAATCAATTGATGGAGAAAATTATGCCATCTGAGATCCTAAATTGCAAGTGTCCATTGCAGAAAACAATATTAGCTATGGGAACAAAAAGCTTTACTAAGTATGTGCAGCTTCTTATGTTCCATAAATTTGATTAGAACTATAACCATTTTGCTGGTATGGAATGTATCAGAAATAGGCATAACTACTCCTGATTATCTTTTTTCACTGGTGCAATCTCATATGCATGTTTTTTGTTTTCGATCAGTGAAAATGCTGGACGCAACATGCTACATTTAGAGGCAGCCCACTATAAACAAAATCTGTGATTACTGTTCTCCAGATTTAAAAACCTGCAATAGTAAATTATAAATACCTTTTCATACATCACTTCAAAGTTGTAAAAATAAGAAATTCTGTTCCTTTTTTTAAATATAAATTGTTTTTATTCAACATTTAAATCAGTGGTAGTCAACCACTAGTGGGCGTTCCAGCTTTCATGGTGGGCTGTAGGGGTTTTGTCTGATACTGAAGCACTTCCCTTTTTTAAAATTTAATTGACTTTTTAAAAAAATTTCATAGCATTATTTAAAAACATTTTCATTAGGTTTTCATAATTTATGCTTCTATGTATGCAAAGTATAAATAAAAAGATAGATTTAACTACAGTAAGTTGTTTTATAAAGATTTATTCTGCCAAACTTAGTGAAAGTCCAATATAAAGTATTTGGTAAGTAATTATTATTATATGCTTTAACTTGCTGTAACTCTGCTTTATAAATTTTATAAAGTAAAGTTACTTCCCTACCATTACTGTGGAACCGGTGGGCAGTTAGAAAAGTTTACTACTAACAGAGTTACAAAAGTGGACGGTAGGTATAAAAAGGTTGACTACCCCTGATTTAAGTCTTTAAATCTTAATTACACTTTTACAGTTTTCCAATACTGGCATTTTTAGTAATATCCACTTTATCTTTCAGCCAAATATATACATATGCATTTTGTTTGTTACATACTTATTTATATAATCAATACATTCTATATAGATACCTACTACACATTAAATATAACATTTCATTATAATCTTATCTTTTACTATACACTATCCATTAATTTTAGATTCCTTTTCCAGCCAATCATACCATCTGTTCCATATTTCATAATAAATCATTTCTTCTCTGTCCTTAAGTTCCATCATTAATTTATCTGCTTCTGCACACTCCAGTACCTTTTTTATAATGATGTTTGTTGGAGCATATTGTTGTTTCCAGTTTTGGGCAAATGAAATTCTAGTGGCTGTAATTATGTGAAGTATGAGGTATTGAATTTCTTAGTCGTTTTTTGCTTTATAATCCCTAACAAAAATAATTCAGGTTTCATTTCAATATTTTTCCCAGTCATTTCCTCCAACCATTTTTTAATTTTAAGCCAATAATCTCTTGCTTTGGGACATGTCCACCACATGTGGTAGTATGTCCCTTGTGAATGATTACATTTCCAACAGTGCGGTGAATTGTTTGGAGACATCTTGGCCAATCTTGCTGGGGGTAAATGCCACCTATAAAACATTTTTTAAATATTTTCTTTGAAGGCAGACGACAACATCATTTTATAATTTGTCCCCCATATTTTTCCCCAATATTCCAATTCTATGTTGTATCCAAAATTTTTCAGCCAAATTATCATTGTTTCCTTCACCGTTTCCTCTTCCATTTTGAATTTGAGGAGACAATTATATGTTTTGGTAATTATCTTTTCATCTGTTCCTGTTAATATTTTATCTATTCTTGTTGTCTATTTTGAAAGCCATATAATTCTAAATCTTTTTTGTATTTTGTTTGGATCTGTAAATAAGGCCACCAATCAATTGTAATTCTTTCTTCTAATAGTTCTTGTTTAGATTTCAAATTTCCTTGACCGTCTAACAATTCTTTAGATGTAACTATTTTATATAATTCAATTAAATTGGGGTAGACCAAGGCTTCCATCATTGATATCCATCTTGGCACTTTTGTGTAAAAATTCCTTTTAAACTTTGTCCAAATTTCTAGCAATGCTTCTCTCACCAGGTGTCTTTGGAAGTATCTGTGGGCTTTGTTCTTTCCCTCCCAAATAAAGGCATGCCAACCCCTCTGTAGATCATGCCCCTCAATCGTTAGAATTCTTCTATTTTTAAAATTTATCTATTCTTTGAGCCATGATATTACTGCAGCCTGATGGTAAAGTTCCCAATCTGGGAACCAAAGCCACTTTTATTTCTGGAGTCTTGTAAGAGTTTTTATTTGATTCTGGGCTTTTCCCTCAACCATATAAACTTACTAATAATTTTATTCAATTTTTCGAAGAAACTTTTCCCCAATTTTATAGGTATCGTTTGAAATAGATATAAAATTTTTGGTAGGATATTCATCTTTGTAGTAGCAATTCTTCCAATCAATTATATTTGTAATTTTGCCCGTCTCTCTAAATCTTTTTGAATTTGCTGCAGTAGTTTCAAATAATTATCTTCCTTTATTGAGGATATTCTCACCGTTATCCAAATACCCAGATATTTTACTTTTTTTACAATTTGAATTCCTAATTTCTTCTCTAATTTCTCATTTTGGCCTTTCGTAAGATTTTTGGTGAGTATCTTTGTTTTATTTTTGTTTATTTTTAAGCCTGTGACTATGCCAAATTTTTCTATTTCCTATAGTAGGACTTCTCCCATTTCCAAGGTTTCCTCTATTATAAACCCCATATCGTCCGCAGAGGCCTGCATTTTATATTCCTCTTCTTTAATTTTTAGCCCTTTTATTTCCTTATTTCCCCTTATCTGAGCCAATAGAACTTCTAATGAAAGAGTGAATAAAAGCGGAGATAATGGACATCCTTGCTGAATCCTTTTATTTATATTCACTTTTTCCGTTAGGTCTCCATTTACCATAATTGTTGCGGTTTGATTTGAATAAATTGCCTTAATCATTTCTATAAATTTTTCACCAAATTTCATCCCAATTAATTGAATAGTTGTAAAAATAAGAAATTCTGTTCCATTATGATCCATTTTCTTTTCTAAAATTTAAACCTACCCAGCTGTACATTCACATTTTTTGAAAATCCTTTAGGCTTTTCTCTGAATCCCATCTGACTTATTTCTAGCAATTCGAAAGCATGCAAATGCAAGCAGATAAATAGATACCATTTCGGTGGGAAGGTAAGACTGGCCTGTGACATCCTGCTGGTCACATGATTGCAGAAACATCTTTGGGCAGTGCTAGCTCAATGGCTTTGAAATGGAGATGAGCATTGTCCCCTTTAGTCGGTTATGACTATCAGAGTAAAATCTGCAGACTCCTTCCTTTATGCCAGTAGAGGGAACAAAAAAAATAGTTTTATACAGTATATGAAGAAATGGGATAATGGGCCAAAATATGAAAAGAGGTGGCATTACAGTCTATATTTTAAAAGGAGGAGATGCCTGCAGAATGAAGAGGAAAAAAATTCTAGATTTCATCTCCTTGGTCAAAATGTCCTCTCTGTTCCTGCCTTCTCCATTGGATATTGTGAGGCAGCAACAAAGCAATAAGAAATCGTATAAGAAATGGAAGTTAACTTGGATACACCAGAAAGATATTTAAGACACTTTCTTCTTTTCTTCTACCATTCTTCTTTCCTTAAATTGGTATTGGTATGCTCTGTAATCACTTTTATATGTTCAATTAATTACCATTAATTTAAAAAGCAGAATACAAACATCTTCCTGACAGTGAGAACAATCAGCTGGTGGACAGCCCCTTGACTTCAGGGGTTGTGGGTGCTTCATCACTGGAGGCTTTTAACAAGAGACTGGACATCCATTTGTTTGAAATGGTATAGAGTGGGTCTCTTGCTTGAACAGGGGGTTGGACTAGAAGACCTCCAAGGTCCCTTCCAATTCTGATGATGATGATGAATTTTAATTTCAGGTGTAGTTCTCGGATTAGGAAATGGGTGCAAATACCTGCATCCAAAAGTATTGTATTTAAGTACTGTTTGGAAAATTATGTTTGTTGTAATAAAATAAATAAAATTTGAAATAAAGATTTTTAAAAACTTCATAAACTTAATAAATGCAGTGGAACTACTCTAAAATGACACAAGGATCCAATTGAGATGACAAAATCCAAATATTCTAGATTATTTTCCCAAACTAATAAGTTACTTTGAATCTCAGATGAGCCAATAACAAAAATCTCAGTCCTACATAAATATTCTAGAGAATATTGGTCAAAAATAATTCAAGTATGTGCACTGCTAGTAAAACACCACACTCCAAAGAGTATAAAAAAGTATAAGTATATTACAAAAAGTCACTGAATCTAAAAAATATTTAAGTTGGGATGATCCAAGCGAGGGAGAGGAGGCACGTCTTGTTGAGCCCATTTGGGATGAGTTTGACCCTGTGGCTCCCGAGGACGTGGACAGGTTGTTGGGGAGGCTTCACGGCACGACATGTTTACTGGACCCGTGCCCTTCCTGGCTGGTACTGGCCACTCAGGAGGTGACACGAGGCTGGCTCCAGAGGATTATCAACGCTTCTTTGTTGGAAGGGGTTTTCCCTGCCGCCTTGAAAGAGGCGGTGGTGAGACCCCTCCTTAAGAAGCCCTCCCTGGACCCAGCTATTTTGGGTAATTATCGTCCAGTCTCCAACCTTCGCTTTGTTGCGAAGGTTGTAGAGAGTGCCGTGGCGCGACAGCTACCCCAATACCTGGATGAAGATGTCTATCTAGACCCGTTCCAGTCCAGCTTCCGACCCGGATACAGCACGGAGACAGCTTTGGTCGCATTGGTGGATGATCTCTGGAGGGCCAGGGACAGGGGTTATTCCTCTGCCCTGGTCCTATTAGACCTCTCAGCGGCGTTCGATACCATCAACCATGGTATCTTGCTGCGCCGGTTGGGGGGATTGGGAGTAGGAGGCACCGTTTATCGGTGGTTCTCCTCCTATCTCTCCGACCGGTCGCAGACGGTGTTGACAGGGGGGCAGAGGTCGACCGCGAGGTGCCTCACTTGTGGGGTCCCACAGGGGTCGATTCTCTCGCCCCTGCTGTTCAACATCTACATGAAGCCGTTGGGTGAGATCATCAGTGGTTTCGGGGTGAGATACCAGCAGTACGCTGATGACACCCAGCTGTACTTTTCCACCCCGGGTCACCCCAATGAAGTTGTTGAAGTGCTGTCCCGGTGTTTGGAAGCCGTACGGGTCTGGATGGGGAGAAACAGGCTCAAGCTTAATCCCTCCAAGACGGAGTGGCTGTGGATGCCGGCATCCCGATTCAGTCAGCTGCAGCCGCGGCTGGCTGTTGGAGGCGAGTTACTGGCCCCAAAGGATAGGGTGCGCAACTTAGGTGTCCTCCTGGTTGATCGGCTGTCGTTTGAAGATCATTTGACGGCCGTCTCCAGGAGGGCCTTCCACCAGGTTCGCCTGGTTCGGCAGTTGCGCCCCTTCCTTGATTGGGATGCCTTATGCACAGTCACTCACGCGCTCGTTACCTCTCGCTTGGATTACTGTAATGCTCTCTACATGGGGCTCCCCTTGAAGTGCACTCGGAGGCTTCAGTTAGTCCAGAATGCAGCTGCGCGGGTGATAGAGGGAGCTACGCGTAGCTCCCATGTAACACCGCTCCTGCGCAGACTGCACTGGCTGCCTGTGGCCTTCCGAGTGCACTTTAAGGTGTTGGTTACGACCTTTAAAGCGCTCCATGGCTTAGGACCTGGGTACTTACGGGACCGCCTGCTATTACCACATGCCTCCCACCAACCCGTACGCTCCCATAGAGAGGGACTTCTCAGGGTGCTGTCCGCCAAACAATGCCGGCTGGCGGCCCCCAGGGGAAGGGCCTTCTCTGTGGGGGCTCCCACACTCTGGAACGAGCTTCCCCCGGGTTTACGCCAAATACCTGACCTTTGGACATTCCGTCGCGAACTGAAGACACATCTCTTTATCCGCGCTGGGCTGGCTTAAATTGGAATTTTAATGTTAAATTTTATTAATTTTTAAACGGGGTTTTTTAGTTTATGGCAAATTTTAATTTTCAGGCTAATTTAAATAAGTTTTTTAAACTGCATTTTAACCTGTATATTGTATTGTTGGTTTTATCTTGCCTGTACACCGCCCTGAGTCCTTCGGGAGAAGGGCGGTATAAAAATCAAATAAATAAAATAAAGTTGCACATAAACTTGCTCTTCCTGAAACTATTGTATGCGACCTGTCTCTTAACATCACACTTCGATTCTTACTATGCTACAGAGCCCCTGACTACAACATCGCTCATGCGAACATGTTAACCACACTACTAACATAGGCTACCTCTTGCCAATATCCTCTCATCTTCCTGGGTGACCTTAATCTACCTTTTATTAACTAGATAACAAATGAATGTACAATTGAACCCTTTCATACTACCCTATATGATGCTGTTACAAACCTAGGTCTTGAACAACTAGTAACTAATAATACAAGACTCAACAACTGCCTTGACCTCATCTTCTGCAACAACAAAAACTCAATTTATGGACTACAAATAAAAGAATCCTTTTCCAACAGCAACCACTGCATGATAGACTTTTGTCTCAATATACACCCTTACAAAAGTCGTCATAATAATGGTATTCCAAACGACAATTTCAAAAAAGCCAACTACGACCTTATAAATATCGACCTCTCATCTCTTGATTGGCAAAATCTATTCTCAACCTGTATCATTACTGAAGACCACTACAGAGTTTTCCTACTTGAAATCAATAGAGTCATTAAACTGTACATACCACAAATCACCACCAAAATCAGAAAAAAAAATTTACCCATATCAATAAAAAAGCTCCAATCAAAAAAAAAATCCCTCTGGAGAAGAAACAAAAAAAGACAGAAATATATGCAACCAAAAAAACAGAAATATATGCAACCAAATAAAAATTGAATGCACCAATTACCACACCAAGCAAAAAGAAGACCTTCTGCGCACAAATTCCAATCGTGCTTTTTATAATTTTGTAAACAACAAACTTAAAGACTAAAGATCCCACCACTAAAAGAATCTAACGGCAAAGAATATAATGATAAAACAGCTAAAGTAAACATCTTTAACACATTCTTTGGCTCAGTCTTTGTTAACAGTAATGGCTCATACCCGACATTCCCCTATCATACCAACAATGTGTACAACGACCGAACACCAATAGATTTCACAGAAGATAATGTTGAAAAAGCTCTTCACAAACTGAAACTATCCCTATCTATTGGACTTGATGGACTATGTGCATACTTCTTAAAAAAACTTTCACTAATATAGCAGAACCCCTAAGCATAATCTTTGAAAAAGCTTTCATGACCAGTTCCCTTGCCAAACTTTGGACACTAGCCACGGTCATCCCAGTCTTCAAAAAAGGAGACCCCAGCCTAGTTGAAAATTACAGACCAATCTCTCTATGTTGTGTCACCTGCAAAGTAATGGAATCTATCATCAACCAATCCATTACCCTCCACCTAGAAACAACCAACCTACTCTCTAATAAACAATTTGGTTTCAGAAAAAAATTATCATGTAATTTACAACTTCTCCATTGCAAAAACATATGGACTACAAACCTTGATCAAGGCAAAGCAATATATGCAATTTACATAGACTTCTGTAAAGCTTTTAACTCAGCAGCACACAATAAACTTCTCCTAAAACTAAAATCCTACAGCATCTCAGGACCCCTCCACAATTGGATAACAGCTTTCCTGTCAAACAGACAACAAGTGGTCAAAATTGGCAATCCTCTATCAAATCCTGTTCCTGTCAAAAGTGCCGTTCCCCAAGGCAGCGTTCTTGGACCAACACTCTTCATATTATACATTAATGATCTCTGTGACCATATTACAAGTAATTGTGTTCTCTTTGCTGACGATGTCAAACTATTTAACACCATTAACAATACAGCTACCCTTCAAAAAGACCTTGACTTTGTATCCGAATGGTCTAAAACTTGGCAACTCCAAATCTCAACCAGCAAATGCTCAGTCTACACATTGGAAAAAAGAATCTGAATACTAAGTACAAGCTTGATGGACATTACCTTACAGATGACTCTCACCCTGTTAAAAACCTTGGAGTTTTCATACCAAAGCCCACTACAACTACATCACAAAAAAGGCTTTAAGAGTTGTAAACCTAATCTTGTGTAGCTTCTTCTCCAAAAACACTACACTACTAACCAGAGCATATAAAACATTTGCTAGACCAATTCTTGAATACAGCTCGACTGTCTGGAACCCATACCACATTTCTGACATCAATACAATTGAACGTGTCCAGAAATATTTTACAAGAAGAGTTCTCCACTCCTCTGAATACAACAAAATACCTTATGCCACCAGACTTGAAATCCTGGGTTTAGAAAATTTAGAACTACGCCGCCTTCGACATGACCTGAGTTTAACTCATAGAATCATCTATTACAATGTCCTTCCTGTCAAAGACTACTTCAGCTTCAATTGCAACAATACACGAGCACACAATAGATTTAAGCTTAATGTTAACCGCTCCAATCTTGATTGTAGAAAATATGACTTCAGTAACAGAGTTGTTAATACTTGGAATACACTACCTGACTCTGTGGTCTCTTCCCAAAATGTAGGTATCCTTTCTATTCTGAAAACATTATAACATTCCTTGAAATGCAATTGGCAATTTTCGTCTACAGGAGGTACAAGGCATTAATTGTTATCCTTACACAGTTTAAATTAACTACAAAATTAACCACAAAACAAGGGAAGATTAGAAGGTAACTTTACACATCCTTGGTCTGGTATTTCTTATAAAAGGTATATATTTCTTTTAAAATATAGGGCAATTAAGAAGATATCTACAGGGCAGTTGAAATATAGAAATATGTCCATTTAGAAAACATGATCAAAACAGAGGTCCTGCATGTGTGAACTTGCAGATTCAAACATTTGAAATACTCTTAAAACAGTAAGAGGACCTTGTGTATATAAATAATATGCTTACTTAATTTAACAATATTTTACAGGACTTGAAAAATACATCCACACCAGTGGTGAAATCCAATTTTTTTACCACCGGTTCTGTGGGCGTGGCAGGGGAAGGTTACTGCAAAATCCTCGTTCCCATTCCACTCCTGGGAGAAGGATATGGCAAAATCCCCATTCCCACCCCACTCCTGGAGGAAGGATACTACAAAATCTCCATTCCTACCCCACTCCGATCCACACCTCTCCCTTTTGGAATCCTAATGACACCTTTTGTGTTATTCCTGTATGTGGAGAAAAGGCATCCTATTTGTCATACGGACAAAAATATTCTTGCTTGGAGGTTTTGCTAGACTTTTAAGTGTTTAAAAAGTGAGGTTTGATGAAGCTGGTTTTGATACAGGTTCTGCTGCAATTGAGAGCTTAATGACTGTCCTTGTCTCCTAGGTCTCCTTGCAAAGAGCAGATATACACTGTCCTTGGCTGAAGAGATTCCATTGGTCCAGGTTCACCACCAGGTCATCAGTCTTGGCTGAAGTGCATTTCTCCTTCGAAGATGTGCTAGTTCGCCATTCCTTACCCGGAAGTCAATATTTTAGCAGTGAGAATTCTTCCCTCTCTGAGATGCACAGTTCAAAAATTAGTAAAATAAATAAATAAATGCTAGCATTTGGCTCCAACCTTTCCCTCATGGCAATATTTTCATGCTTACGCATCTATACTCACAACCTTGCAGAAATGCTTATTAACATAAAAATTTACATTAGTGCCTTATGTAACCCAATTAATTATCCTGCCAAAAGCTGTTTTGATAAAATCTGTTATGGTAACCAACGATGTCTGAAGCATGTAACTTTATTGCATTTGGCAAAACAAACAGAGTGTAGCCAGATAGTTTGGAATGAGCTGTTCTACAATTTTCCCAACCTAGTGGCCTCCAGATGGGTTGAGTATCACTCCACCATCCTCAGCCAACATAGCTACCGGTTGCATTGCCTGGAGAGGATGAAGTCGTAGTCTAGTTGAGCTGGAAAGCAGAAAACTGGAGAATCTGTTTTGAATTGCTACTCTGTGGTAATCTGGTTGGGCATATATTTGTAAATAAACCAGATTGTGGCACCCAGATATGCGTCAACACACTTATATACCAGCTTACCCAGAACAGTGAATATGTTGGGAATAAAGGTGCTGTAGTTGAGCCTATGCAGTGGCATATTGGGCAAAGTGTGCTACAACCAGATATGCAATCCTTATCATTAGCAGGAAAATGTTTCACATGACACACAACATGACAGATTGATAACTAAATTTACACAGTTTCTAGATTAAAAACTATAAAAAAATCTCAACTAAAATATGCTCGGAGCCTTAAGGTAAAGGCTCCCCTCACACATATGTGCTAGTTGTTCCCTCTCTAGGGGCCGGTGCTCATCTTCGTTTCAAAGCCGAAGAGCCAGTGTTGTCCGCAGACGACTCCATAGTCATGTGGCCGGCATGACTAAATGCCAAAGGCGCACGGAATGCTGTTACCTTCCCACCAAATGTGGACCCTATTTTTCTAGTTGCATTTTTTACGTGCTTTCGAACCACTAGGTTGGCAGAAGCTGGAACAAGTAACTGGAGCTCACCCCGTTACGCAGCACTAGGGATTCGAACTGCCGAACTGCCGACCTTTCCATCGACAAGCTCAGCATCTTAGCCACTGAGCCACCACGTCCCTTACAAACGCGCAGAGCCTTACAAATGTAATTAAAAGAAATAAAACATAATCAAATAAAAAACCATCAAATCAAACTTTTGAGGGTTGTATATTTATTAAGAAGCTGAGATATTTTTAATATACCAAATAAGTGAAGTAAGTATTTCAAAAGCGCCTGGGAAGAAAAAGTGTTAGTTTGGTGTCTGAAGTAGCGATTGATTTTTGGGGATAAAAATAAAACAATAAAACTAGCGTAGCAATTGAGAAAACTCTTGTGGAAATTTATAGATCCAGTATTTTAGTACCTTGAACTAGGCACAGAAGTGTGGTCCCAGGGAAAAAAATTCTGCAGTTTCCCAGTTGCATTCTCCTTGCTAGATGACACCAAAGCACTGAACTTTTTAAATGCAATTGTCCCTAGTCCAGTGGTCTCCAACCTAGGCAACTTTCAGCCTGGCGGACTTCAACTCCCAGAATTCCCCAGCCAGCAAAGCTGGCTGGGGGATTCTGGGAGTTGAAGTCCGCCAGGCTGAAAGTTGCCCAGGTTGGAGACCTCTGCCCCTAGTCCATCTACAACCTGGTGGCAGCAGTGGCCAATCTCTCTCTAAAGAGGCGTAGAGCAGCGTTAGAGAACATCCTTCGCGTGTGCAGAAAGGTCCTCGTTTTCATCCCAGCATCATATACAATGCATATATTATACTGGTCAGCGACGGGGGGAGGAAACACGTTGGAGTACCCCCATCTATTCTACAAAAACCGGAAGGGCAGCAGATACAGAAAGCAGCTCGTTGCCATCTTCACTAAATATCGTTTACATTTGTGCGGATGTATTACTACAATATATTGCAGGATTATATTATATGTATCCTAGAGCATTGATAGAGGAAGGTATTTCACCCTTTTCTTCTGAAAGAGTTTATCATCTGTGTATTTCGATATGAATGGAAATATTGTTATTTATCTCCTGCAAGGAACGGCCGCACACAGAGGCTCGATGCAGAGAGAAGGGCGGGGTGATCTTGCAATTTGAGACGTTGATTTCCTGAAGAAGCGCCCGTTATTAAATCTCATTGGCTGGCCGCTTTGTCATTCCCGTAAAATTCCTGCAGATGTTGGTAAACCTCACAGCTGGACTCTCGGGAAACGGGAGTATTTTCCTCCCTTTCCACGTCCCGTCTCCGGAATGCTCGCTCTTCCTTATACTTCGAAATCTGTATCGTCCGACTTTTCAGAGATCCCTCCCTCCACCCCCCAAAAAAAATCCCCTTTTATTTTTTTCTCAGAGCCGATAGGTCCTGGTCTTTCTGATCCTCTCTCAGACACTCCAAGTTCCCGCGTCCGTTATTATTTCTGAGCTCAAGGCGGCTAATAACTTCCCTCCCCCGCCCCATTTGCCTTACAAAACCAGGATAGGTACAAAGAATTGTCTATTGCTGCTTCCCGAGGCCCTATTGGTGGAGGTCGTAGAGGCGGGGTTAATACTCCCGCCCCACTCAGGTTTTCCTTCCTCAATCGCCACGCCTGACGCCGCGGGTGGCTTCCTCGGCTTCGCTTTGCTCTATGAACGGAGGCATCTAAAGGGGCGGGACCAGGATCCGGTGCCTTGGCGAAAGCTGAATCCTTATTGGAGAATGTGGCCAGGTAGGCGGGAACCGAGAGCCCGGGGCCCGGATCCTAATTGGCCAGACGGAGCAAAGGATGTAGAGCAGAGGGCGGAGTTCGCTGCCCATCAATCGGGGAGTGAATTGGGATTGCCGCGGGAGGCGGCGGCGGTTCTGGTGGTTGGTCGTTTTTCCGCCGCTGTCCGCAGCAGCTCCGGCTCCTCCATGGCCGCTGCGGTCCCTGGCGCGGTTCTCCCTGCCGTTCCGGTAGTGGGGGAGGCGGTGGCCGTGGAGGTCAGGCCCGGAGGTTTAGGACCCCCGCCTCCTTGAGGAGAAGGATCCGAAATGGCAACGCCGGCCGCGCAGGTAGGAAGGCGAGGGCGCCCGGCTCCCCCCTCCCCACTTTTTTTCTTCTCCCCCCCCCCACCCGCTTCTGCTAGCTAAGTAGCTGCAGAGGAATCCTTTGCTGCAAAGAGGGCGAAAGGCTTCCCTCCTTCAGCCGCCGTTTGCTCTCCATCCCCTTCTCTCCCCGTGGAGAGAAAACCACCTTCTCCTTCTGGCCCTTCACGCGCGTCCCCCTTTCATGCCCGAGGGGAAGGCCTCCCGTTTTGGTCTCCGAGATGGGGGCATTTGGCCTGCCCGGACTGGGACCTCCCGATTTCGTCTGTAGCTTTCCACGCCTTTGCTTGGGAGTTTTCCGTGGGGTGGGTGGGAAAGGCCAGGCTTTTCTCCCGGTATATCATTTTCTTACTCCGAAGGAGGACAAGGCCAGCAGGCGGGGGGGGGGGTCGGTCGGACATTGACCATCCTTAAAAATGAGAAATGAGGATTTCTCATTTCCTGCTCTCCGAGAGCCTTCCCTCCCCCCCCAGTTAGGTCAGTAATTATAACCATCAAGCACTCTGAATACAAACTGTGTTGCTTCTCAACCATGTTCAGTTACTTCGTGCATATATCGTGAAAGCTCTTTTCTAAACAAACATTGTTTGGGGCTAAGAAAACGTTGGAGGGTGGATATTGATCTGAGGTTTGAGCCTGTTTGCTGGAAAATAAGGTTATCTTAGTATGTTATCTCTAATATTGGAAAGAATAGGCACTTCAGTACCACTTGTTAGGGAGCATAAGCAAAAAGGTGCTATTATGCTCATATCCTGCTTGATATAGATATACCATTAGTCTCTAAATAACCTTGTTTGGATTTAACATGATAGTTTTTTACATTCCTCCATGAATAACCTGTCGACATCTAATCGACACAGGTTCAGTTGCATTTAGAATATTTTTTTTTTTAACCAAAAATGTTCTCCTTTCTACTGTCACTGATATACTTTGGAGAATAATGCAATTGCCGTTTACAATTCCTTTATATTTAGTATTTCTATTTTAGTTCCTTCTGTTTTCCTCTGAAATGAGTGGACAGAGGAATCTTCTCTCCTGTCCAAGAATAGTTTAAACCTATCTTCTTTTTTGTTAAGATTTTATTCTTGAAAACTTTTAGGAAATGTCATTGGGTTCATGTGGGTAAGGTTTAGACTTTCTATTACATTCAGTCTCAAAGATTTTGCGAACACTAATTTTAGGTTGGTGTCCAGTACATTTTTCGTGTTCTAATTGAGGGGTCTCCAACCTTGGCAACTTTAAGATTTGTGGACTTCAACTCCCAGAGTTCCTCAGCCAGCAAAGCTGGGAGTTGAAGTCCACAAGTCTTAAAGTTGCCAAGGCTGGAGACCCCTGGTTTAATTGACTGTTGAACACCCAAAGTAGATGCTTACATTGTCTAATTGTTAATATTCAGATTGCTTTTACTTTTGTAAAAATTTCTGACATTTGTTCCCTTGATATAACTTTTGCACAACATGTTACAAAACATGTTTTGCACAACATGTTACAAAAAGCACAACTGCTTTTTGTTGAAAGATTACCACACATATTTGACTTCAGTGTTAATGTCAATAATGTGTGCAAAATGATCAAAACAGAAGTTTATTTGCTATAATTATTTCTTCTCAAAGGAGAAATCATAGTTTGAAAAAATACAATTGAATCTTTTTAAAGGATGGTTAGAAATTGGGTTTGGGAATTGGCAGTATGAACTTGATTGGTGAAAGTATTGGCCTGGTTAAATACTTGAATGGGCTATATATTAGGCTAAGAAGTTTTTTTAAAAACCCAGAGATGGAGGCTCAACATATCTCTTGATTTGACATAAGACTATTTACAAAACGTCTGTAATATGTCAAACTGTAGTCACATTTCATTGTTGAGTATGCCTTTGATTCTGGAGAGTTTCATTTGGGAATACTAATAGCACAAGAGGACCAAATTTAAGCATAAAATAATTCTACCTTATATTTTACTGTTGTTAGTTCTTGCTGTTTCTTGCTACAAGTGACAACTTGGCTAATTTACAGTTAAGCATTTGTCCAAGCACAGAAGTACTACGTCTGGCCATTTTTAACCATAGTATGTTATGATGACTTCTGCATTTTGTAATGGTTGAAAGCAGTGTTTATAAACCATGCTATTTCATGTTTTGCTAAGTGAAGACGATTGGTAATATATCTTAATTTATAAAAAAGTTCAATCTCAATTGAAATAAATGGTGTTGTACATGCATGGTATATATGAATATTCATTTCAGTAGAGGTACATGTGAAAATGAAACCTATTACATTGTATCTAAATACTAGCAATTGATTTTGGAAATGTTAAATTGTAGTATCTTCTATTCAATCTACGTATAAAGATTCAAGCAGCCTGCCGGGCTGAAAATAGGATGGTTACAGCATCATTAGGTTGTGGATTACCTTGTTCTTGTACTAGTTCATTCCTCAGAGATTCTTTATCCACAACCAGATCTATTGAATATAGATTTGTAGCTTTAGATGGAAAATCATAAACAAGTTGTAAACTGAACTTGAAAAGAGCAAACCACTCTTACATTAAAAGCATAACCATGCCCAGACAGTTACAGAAGTTGCGTGTAAACTGAAGAATACTTAAACTTTTTAACAGAAATTGGACATTGGGGTAGCCTATATACCATCAAGGACCACTGGAAATCTTTCTAATATTAATAGACATTTGATTTTAGCTAGTTGAAGCCCAATGTTTCAGCTTAAACAAAGGGCAATTGTTTGAAGCAATGTCTGTCAAAAGAAAGAAGAATTAATCTATTCATGGGTATAGACTTTTGTTCAGTGGCATACACTGGAAAAAAAACTATTGAAAAGAATTGTAATTCTGATTGCTGGACATGGTTAACTATCTGTAAAAATCTTTTTCAGATGGCTACCAATATAGTGGATGATTATTGAAAACAATCCTAGATCAGGATGTCTTTCTTCTTCAGCTCTATTTTATTTAGAAATCCTTAAATTTCTAAAATCCTGATTTTTTTAAATGGTAGAATTGTCTTATATCTGAGCTAGTTACGATGTAAACCAGAGTTTCTTAATCTTTCTGTGTTCACAATCCTGCTGAGAATCAAATAAAAGTTGTGGACGCACACATCTTCAGGAAAATATAAATTTATATGCACAATTTATGTTAAATTGTAAATAAATGGTATTTCCTTGTCACCTTAATATCAAGTGCCCATAATAGAAACCAAATTTCTAGGTTCTATCATATCGCAAGATCTAAAATAGAATAGAATAGAATTTTATTGGCCAAGTGTGATTGGACACACAAGGAATTTGTCTTGGTGCATATGCTCTCAGTGTACATAAAAGAAAAGATACGTTCATCAAGGTACAACATTTACAACACAATTGATAGTCAATATATCAATATAAATCATAGGGATTGCCAGCAACAAGTTATAGTCATACAGTCATAAGTGGAAAGAGATTGTTGATGGGAACTATGAAACAATTAATAGTAGTGCAGATTCAGTAAATAGTCTGACAGTGTTGATGGAATTATTTGTTTAGCAGAGTGATGGCCTTCGGGAAAAAACTGTTCTTGTGTCTAGTTGTTCTGGTGTGCAGTGCTCTATAGCGTCGTTTTGAGGGTAGGAGTTGAAACAGTTTATGTCCAGGATGCGAGTGATCTGCAAATATTTTCACGGCCCTCTTCTTGATTCGTGCAGTATACAGGTCCTCAATGGAAGGCAGGTTGGTAGCAATTATTTTTTCTGCAGTTCTAATTATCCTCTGAAGTCTGTGTTTTTCTTGTTGGGTTGCAGAACCGAACCAGACAGTTATAGAGGTGCAAATGACAGACTCAATAATTCCTCTGTAGAATTGGATCAGCAGCTCCTTGGGCAGTTTGAGCTTACTGAGTTGGCGCAGAAAGAACATTCTTTGTTGTCCTTTTTTAATGATGTTTTTGATATTAGCTGTCCATTTGAGATCTTGCGATATGATAGAACCTAGAAATTTGAAGGTTTCTACTGTTGATACTGTGTTGTCAAGTATTGTGAGAGGTGGAAGTATGGAAGGGTTTCTCCTAAAGTCTACCACCATTTCTACGGTTTTGAGTGTGTTCAGTTCCAGATTGTTTTGGTTGCACCACAAGGCTAGTCGTTCGACCTCTCGTCTATATGCGGATTCGTCATTGTCTCGAATGAGACCAATCACTGTTGTGTCATCTGCGAACTTCAGTAGCTTAACAGATGGATCATTGGAGATGCAGTCATTGGTATACAGAGAGAAGTGGGGAGAGCACACAGCCTTGGGGGGCCCCTGTGCTAATTGTAGACAACTAACGTCAAAAACATCATTAAAAAAGGACAGCAAAGAATGTTCTTTCTGCGCCAACTCAGTAAGCTCAAACTGCCCAAGGAACTGCTGATTCAGTTCTACAGAGGAATTATTGAGTCTGTCATTTGCACCTCTATAACGGTCTGGTTCGGTTCTGCAACTCAACAAGAAAAACACAGACTTCTGAGGATAATTAGAACTGCAGAAAAAATAATTGCTATCAACCTGCCTTCCATTGAGGACCTGTATACTGCACGAATCAAGAAGAGGGCCGTGAAAATATTTACAGACCCCTCGCATCCTGGACATAAACTGTTTCAACTCCTACCCTCAAAACGACGCTATAGAGCACTGCACACCAGAACAACTAGACACAAGAACAGTTTTTCCCCGAAGGCCATCACTCTGCTAAACAAATAATTCCATCAACACTGTCAAACTATTTACTGAATCTGCACTACTATTAATTGTTTCATAGTTCCCATCACCAATCTCTTTCCATTTATGACTGTATGACTATAACTTGTTGCTGGCAATCCTTATGATTTATATTGATATATTGACCATCAATTGTGTTGTAAATGTTGTACCTTGATGAACGTATCTTTTCTTTTATGTACACTGAGAGCATATGCATCAAGACAAATTCCTTGTGTGTCCAATCACACTTGGCCAATAAAAATTCTATTCTATTCTATTCTATTCTATTCTATTCTATTCTATTCTATTCTATTCTATTCTATTCTATAAGTTAAATATGATATTAGGCATTAAAAAATCAATGAGCTTTTGAAAAATTTACAGTTTTACTTCGTTCACATTGACTTGATTGAGTAACAAATGTTCTTAATGGCCAGGTACTTTTCTTTAACTTTTATCAACAGGAAGGAGTTTAAGACATCATAACATAGCAGTGATAATTATGTATCTAGTACAGGGGTGTCAAACTCGCATCATCACAGTGTTGTCATGTGATGTATTGGGACTTTTTTCCCCTTTGCTAAACTGGGTATGGGCATAGCCAACGTGTGACGCATCCAGCCTAGGGACAGGAGTTTGATAGCCTTGATCTAGTATATTCTATACTTTGGAGTAAAACAAGATATAGAATATACTGTCTTAATAATTTAATTAGATATAAATACAAAATTTCCCCAAATATGTTTTTCAAAGTAATCGGAAAGAAATTGGAGAAATAATGAATGGTTTTGTTTTCTTGCTGTTGTTTTGTGTCTGGTTTATTACCTCTTTGAGGATCATTCATGGTTTCCCAATAGTCCATGCACCAAATTTGAGAACTTCTGGTGTAAAAAAACATTGCTTTCTAGCCTCTGCTAACATTAATGAATTATAGCTGAGGCCAGAAAGCTAAGAGTGAATGATTACTTGAAATCTGTCTTCAGATTTACTTAAAATTTAATATTTAACCTGTTTATTACTGAGTTTTAGAATCATGGCTCAAGTTGAACTGGAAATGGGATCAGAGATCTTTCATGAAGTATGATTTGTCTCTGGTAAACAAGCATTTTAGAAAAAAAAATTCAAATACCACAATATGAAATGTGAGGTTTTATTTCTAGTATTGGAAATACTGTATATGCAGTATATGCTTCCTATGTTGTTGTTCATGTTTTCTGTTACTTGTCTGAAGTCTCATTAGTCTAAAAACATCAGCTAAGTAGAAATTGGTTCCAATTCATCTCTATATTATTATTAAATCTTTATCCCACCTTTTTATATATAAAACCCAACGTAATGAACATATTAATCCTGTATCTTGTTCCCCTATAGAAACAACGCTTTGAGGTAGATTGGGCTGAGAGAGTGTGACTGGCCCAAAGTCACCCAGCAGGCTTCATAGTCTTTATGAATTAAGAAGAAAATGCTTGCTTTTCAATAATTTTTAGAGAAATGTTTTATATGGTGGTCCACCATAGTCACAATTGTTATATGTCTATTTATAGTCAAATAGTATTAATATTTGAATTGGAGTGCCTTCTCTTATAAAATAACTAATATTATAGCTTTGGGGTATGATTATGTAGTCTATTACAACAAAATTAATATTGTTTAATACTATTATTTAAATTATGCTTAATTGGAACATAAAAAGCAAAGCATATTCCCACATATTCTAATTGCTTAATAATGGCAAAACAAAAACCAAACCCACAGGCTCAAAACCCATATTCTGAATCCACTGTGTAATATTGTAGACCTTGTTTATGATTCTCAAGTGCTTCACTGAAGTCTGCTGAAGACAGGGTTATAAGAGGATGAGATCTTATGCATATGAAATTTGTCTTTCTCTGTCATCCCCTTCTTCTTTTGCCCTCAATCTTTCCCAACATTAGGAACTTTTCCAGTGAGTCCTTCCTTCTCATTAGGTGGCCAAAGTATTTGAGTTTCATCTTCAGGATCTGGCCTTCTAAAGAGCAGTCAGGATTGCTCTCCTCTAGAACTGACTTGTTTGTTCGCCTTGCAGTCCAAGGGACTTGCAGGAGTCTTCTCCAGCACCAGAGTTCAAAGGCCTCATTTCTTTGGCACTCAGCCTTTCTTATGGTCCAACTTTCACAGCCATACATTGCAACTGGGAAAACCTTTTTCACTGGACTTGCTCTTAATTGAGCAGTGCAGTTGAGCAAACTATTGGATCTTGGATTTGTTTTATAAATTTTACTTTCTGGATTTCACACAAATACCGTGACAAACAGCAAACAGTTTTGTTGTGTCATCATTAGATCAGAAAGGACTGAGTAATGTTAATGAAATTTTTCTCTATTAGTCAGACTTCTTGTCTGGCGACAAATGATTTTATTTTTTGGGAGCCAGCAAGCCCATTCTGGTTTCTCCTGGATGCTCCAAGAAAATGTAGATGTATATTAAAGATTGAAATATATAAAAGGGAAATATAGTAAAAGCCTGATAAGGATATTTTCCTTATTCTTCTAATGAAATATGATCAGACTCTGCTCTAGGATTAATAATACACAAAAATTAAGTATACAAATGCTTCTAAGAGCACCCATCCTCACATACTTTACTTTTTACTTCCTTGATGTAATAAAAAAGAACCTCTCTGCCTAGGAGACAGTTTTAAGGAACCTGACTCTAATGGCTAGTTTATAACACTGTTCTAGTGTGAAAGAATGTCAGTGGTATGTACTGATTTTTGTCTTCTGGAAGTGATTGTATCAAAGATTTTTAGAGAGAAATTCAAGGTTTTGTCAGCAGTAATAAAATGGCTACAGATAGTTGGTTGGTGTTTTAAAAATACTGTTTTCTAGTCTACATTTTATGGCTCAAAATCTACTAACTGGGAACTATTGTGAAATTGGTCATAGGCTGAGTGAAAGTGACTGGCCCAAGGTCACCCTACCAGCTTTCATGCTTAAGGCAGGACTAAAACTCAATCTCCTGGTTTCTAGCCTTAATTACTAGCCTAAACTAGCTCTTAATTAAATTAAGACTTACGCATTATCAACATTAAAATGCAAATTCAGTTAACTAAATTAAATCAAATATATAGAAGATAAAAAGAATGCTGAAAGGTTCAAGAGTAAACTTTGAAATGGAAAAAGAGAAAGGAGTTGGAAAATAAACAATCATGAAGTTAAATCTAATACTTGTAGTAGCATCTCTAACATTATTTGTGACCTAATATCCAAGTTTCACAGACAGATTTGTCACATTAAATCTAAGATATTTAACACAAAAAGTTTCTACATGGGTATTTCATTAGAAAGAGCAAATTTGGGAGTCCTTGTATGTACACACGCCATTGGCTCTGCAGATCAAGAAAAACATGGACATGTCTCATTGGACACAAATTTACCTTGCATAATTGCAGAGGATAAGACATTCAAACAGATTAAAGAAAAGTCACTTTGGTGCCTTGAGAGCAAATCACTAAAAATAGGATGGGATGAAAATTTTAGTTGAATTTCTGATTGCACAACAAGAGTTCTGCTAATGTAATTGTTTATCAGTATCCTGCGGACATGTTTTATAAAGTCTTTGACTTTTGTATATCTAACAGATGCCATAAGAAATGAAAAATGCTGCAACCTTTGATTTTGATTCCAGGAAAATTGTATGCCTGGAGTGAAGTTGATCAAACAGAGCTAAGGGGATTAGACCTTATGGACAATATATCAGCTTAAGTCAATCAGACAATCTGCTTTGTAAGATTGTCACTTCTAGGGTAAAAAAGACTTTATAATAAAAAAATCTTTCACTTATTTTCAGAGATGTTTTGTGTCAAATGTCCTTGGGCATTTCAACTGACCTTAACAAAACTGTTTTTGTGTAGTTTTCATATATGAAAATAAAGCTTTTAATCTAGGACTGAAATTTCTAGCTTTTTCCAAAGTGTGTCATTTGGGATATACTTGAAGACAAATTCAAGATCAATAAAGGCAGCATGAAGGGCCCCATAAAATTTGCCACAGTATTTTTCTGCCAGCTGTTGAAATTCAGGCAGTGGTCACTTTTAGTTAAACTTGCCAGTTGTAACACTAACCTGTTCATGGGTTTTTCTTAAACCCCCAGCCAATTGCAAAACAAAACATTCTTGACTGTAGTTTGCTGGTTACATGCCGCAGATTAATGGAATGACCATTGCTAAAGTCTTCACAGAAATCATTACTATACACGGGAACTGGGAATTGTAATTGTGAGTCTTTTGAAATTACAGCAGGGAATCAGTGGCAAAAAAAGGGCTGCTAAAATTTGTGCCCATCTGTGAATATTAATTTTGAAAAGTTCTACAGGGATATATCATCCCATCCCATCCCATAGCTTTGACTAATTTAACCTGTGCTTCTAATTCAGGGGTGTCAAGCTTAAGGCCCGGGGCCAAATTCGGCCTGCGGCGTGATTAGATCTGACCCATGGGGCCACCCTGGAAACAGTGAAGGACCGGCCCACGGTGCCATTGCCAGCAAAAATGAGCTCAAGAAGGCTGTGGGCGGCACTCCCAAGCTCCATTTTCACTGTCAGAGGTTGCAGGAGGCTGTTGCAGACAAAAATGGAGTTTGGGAGCCCGTTTTCACTGGCAAAGCGCTCAGACCACCACAGGTGCCCCCATACGAATGATATTGAACTGGCCACGCCCACCTCAGGTCCCCACGGTCAAACACAAATCTGATGCAGACCTCAATAAAATCAAGTTTGACACCCCTGCTCTAATTTCTTAAAACTATCATTATAATGCAGGCCAAACTGGGTGATTAAGGGGTACAAGGTTCTAGGGTGAGACACACTTCTGAAAGTAAAAGGTTTGAAATTGCGTTTGCCAATTCACTGGAGGAAAATGATAGATTTAATCAAGGAGCTTCATTTTTTGTCTTTTTGCTACAATCTGCCAAAAATTAACTGCATTTCTCAGTTGTCACTGTCCTTCATTTGACTTTTATTTACATTATTTGTACCCTATCCCTTTGCCCCTAAACATTCTTTATAGTAAAAACAGAACAAAATAAGACAGGAGAGTGGAATTAGGTTGATCTGACATACCTTTTAAAAGTGTAAGTACTGCAGAAAGGCAGATTAATGAGATCCTATAAACTATACAGCTGCTTAACAGATTCAGTAAAACTATTGACTATATTTTAAAATTATTTGAAATTTTTCCTCAAGCATTTGCCTTTCACCACAATTAACTGAGTTTAGTAATGCAAAATTTCACTATCTATCTATCTATTCATTGTATAATTACAAGGGAAGAGATCATAAGGAACAATGTAAACTAATAAATATTAAAAATAAACCAATAAACAATTCTCAAGTCTAGTGTCACATATATCTTCTATGTTTTCAGTTTTTCCTCCAGACCATAGCAATTTTACCTATATCTCTGTACTGGCAAGTACAGAGGTATATCTCAAGTTGTTAACATTCAGAAATCTGTACTCAAAAGCAACATGAATCACAGGACAATAATTCTTTGTTTGGGATCCACAATGATTTTTTTTTCAAAAGAGATTTAATTACTGCCTGTCTCAAAACACCTAGTATAATGATACAGGAGATTTACGTTTTCCTGAATCGCCTTGCCAATCCCTTTTTGCTACCTCTGGTCAGATAAAACAGATTGCATTTTGAGATTATAAACTATGAAATATATTGATTCAAGCATTTTGTTCTGTTTATAGATTACAGCAACTGTAGCTGATCTCCAAAATCCTGATTTGGTGGTCCTCTAGATATTTCTTTTGATATTGTGAAAAGTATGGAATATAGAATAGAAATAGAAATACAATACAATACAAAACAAAACTACATTTATTGGCCAAGTGTGATTGGACACACAAGGAATTGTATCTGGTGCATAAGCTCTTAGTGTACCTATTGTACATATAACATATCACACACACACACACAAATATATATAATTTTTTTATTATTTATTTTATTTTATTTAAATATTTCCAGTTCCAATATGCTCAGCCACTTGAAACAGTTCTCTTGGATGATACCTTAAGGGTACAAGGAGATGGTAATAGTAGCCTTTCAGTAATTCTCTATAAATCCATTTAGTTAGTTGTTAGGTGCTATTGAATCATGGGCCACCATCTGTTTTTATAGACAAAAATTTATCATCTCAGCCTAGTAACAACTGGTAAATCTTCCAAGGACGTTATTTCTCTGAATCTTCTCCATCTATCATGTCTGTAATCTTTTCCTTTCTTCCATCAATCCTGCCAAGTGTAATTATTTTTTTCTAGTTCGTTATCTTTTTGCATCACATGCCCCATATATGTGAGTTTCTCCTTGCTGATCATTGTCTCAAGGGGGCAATTTTTATTTTCTCCATGAACTGTTGAAATGCATAGTTAAGAGATACCTTTTTTTTCTTGCTTGTTTCTCAATATCAGACATTTAAGGCAATACATTATTACACTGAAAATAATCTTTATATTTATAATAGTCTGGTTTTTGTTGCATTTAGAATACCTGGTAAGTCTTGTCTAGGTTTATAATTGCCTTTCTCTTAAACTTTAATCAGTTTTCTGTTTGACCTCAACACTCTTTATCTTTCTTGTACTCCCCCCCCCCAAAATTATGCAGTAACATCTATTTATTTATTTATTAGAATTGTCAAACAAAAATGAGAACAAGAATAAAAGAATAAAAATACAATGACAGGGACGATAGGCACATTACTGCACTTATGCATGCCCCCTCTATTGACCACTTAAGTATGATGTTCATTAATTGTATGAGAAAACACGTGCCTACTGTATTTCTTTGACAGCTTTTAGAATAAATGTGTTGTTGCATTGAAATTATAATTTATAAAAATCAAGAGATAATAGAAGGTTCAGGGGTACAAAATTAGAGAGAGATTACGTTGTTCATGTTCATGATTTAAGCAGGATTCAAATAGATGTTTTAAGTATAAACTAATTAATGTTTAATAAAATAATGCTTCTCTTAACATCAAAACACAAGTCTTGAGAGCCGGTGTGGTATAATGGTTCAGGTATTAAGTTATGACTGGGAGACTAGCCCCATACAACCTTTAGATCATGAAGATTCACTATGAATTTTGGGCAACATGCTTCTGCAGGATAGTAATGGAAAATTATTGGAGGTGTGGGAATTATTTATAACAACTTGGAGGAAAGGCAGAATATTACATATTCAAAAATACTACTGTATGGGTTTACTTTTTTCACACATCCTCACAATCAAATGTTTGTTTAAATTTGTTTTTTTAAAAAATAGAAAAATAAAAGGTAAATCTTCTTTATGTCTTATATCAGAACAATTGATAGTTGTTCCAAATGACTAGATTTATGTGCTAAGTTTACTTATGGGACTAAGAACTTACAGGAGTTATGAAGTAGAAGTTTCCTGTATTTATGTGTTATAACACATAACATACCAGCTAGCTGGCCATGTTAGATCTTTACGTCCCCTTGCTTCTTTCTTTGTACTTATTTGGTGGTGCAAGTACAAGACAGTGGCTAGATATCAGCATGGTGATACTAGGCTAAAGTATGAAACTAGGCTGATGCTAGGTGATACTAGGCTGTGCATGAAACATAGCAAAAGCCACCAAATGACCAACCAGGTCAACAAAACAAATAAGGTAAAGACCAAATAAAATTATTTACAAGGCTGGAATAAATCAAATCAAAAACTCCAAAAGTGTATTCACTTATTTATTTAGCAAATGTATATAGCTGTTTACCCAGAAAAGTCTGGGTGATGAACAGAAACAGAAAAACAATCAAATGGTAGAAATCTATTAAAAAGAAACTGGGTTAAGTCCCCCCCCCCTTCACATCCATATTAAATGTAACCAAAGCCATGGCAGTACTCCATTAACATTCTGGCCATAAGGCCTAGGGGGGGAAAATCAGGTCTTCACAGCCCTCTGGAAGGCCAACAGGGTTGAAATTGTCTGTGTCTCATTAGGAGGCTGGTCCATGAGGAAGGCACCCTGACAGAGAAGGCATGCTTCCTGGGGTCCACCAGGTGACACTGCTTCATCAGTGGATCTGGAGGATATCTAGTCTGCCCTATGTGATAGGGTGAGCAGAAACCATCTGGAAGAAATGGTTCCACAAATTAGTGCTTGGCAGACTTCTTGACAAGCATTCTGCACCAAAACTCCACAATAGAAGTTTTTTTCCCCAGTCTGATTAAAGTCAGGAGAGAATGAAACAGAGCTGTGAAAGAGAAATGTAATTTACATTTATGATGTAAGTCCTTTAGCTTTCTTAGTTCCAAGCAGCAGCAGCAGCACCTCCAAATTGCTCCCATAGTTTCTGTATAATTTTCAGATTAATTATATTGATCTATGGTAGTATGAATTATATTGATTTAGTTACTCTCTAAGAGAATCCAGTTTTTTTAGTTTAATGCTGCAAGCAGAAAGTGTGACTATATGGATGTTTTTGTGAAGAAGGCTTGAGAATATTCATAATATTAATTCTGCTGTAAAATACAATGACCTGTCCTGAGTGTTTGGTAAGGATAAAATTTGTTACTTACATTCAAATTATAGTGTCTTGTTTTTGGAAAAGCAATTCACATCCTCTGAATATTTTACAATTTTGCAGTCAAATATTCCTAAGGATTATTGGGAAAATCTAAATGATTATCTGAAAAGAAATGCTTCTTCACAAAATAAATGTGAAAAAGAACTCTTGGTTATCTGTTATACTGTTTCTTTCTTATTTGGTCTGTATTCAGTCTTGAACTAGAACAATTATGTTCCAATCTTGTGAACAACTTATTTTGGCATCAATTATTAAGAAGAAGGGAGAAAAACCACTGCTGTTTTGAGTACTATGTTGTCTTTTACAGGTGATTCCTTAACTTTCCTGATCACTGTCTCCAAATACTTTCTAAATGAACATTCCTGTTACTCTCAAATTGCTGGAGATGGCAAGTCCAGCCATCAGCCCTGACTCTTCTTCCCATGAAGCACTTTCTTCTGTCAACTCTATGCCTGCATGTTCCCCTACTTCCGATTCTGAGAACCTGAGCCCAGATGAGCTGGAGCTTCTAGCCAAGTTGGAAGAACAAAACAGGTAGGACATTCTGAAGGTCCAGTAATGCTCTGATACTAACTGAAAGCCAGAGGATGTAAATAGTTTAATGTTTAAACATTTGTCAAATGTTCAAGTTTTAGGGGATGGCTCCTGTAAACACAACAGTTTAAATACATTATTTCTTGAAGCATTAATGTACAAATACTAAATAGATCTTATGGCAACACTTTTACAGCCTACACCAGAGATATATAACCGCAAAGCATAAATTCCAAGGATACTTCACCCTATGGCAATAGATAATTTTACTTAGTGGCTTCATGTAATTGATGAATAGGAACAGGGAGAGTTGAGCCCTGTGGCACCTCACATATCAAAGGTCTAGGGCTAGACCTCTCCTTTTCCCATCTATACCACCTGGGACTGGCCTCCAAAGGAGAACCACTGCAGAACTGTGCCCCACTCTTCTCAATTTCCTGAGCCAGTGCAGAATAATACCCCAATCAATGCTGTTATCAATATTTAAAGCTTCTAAAAGAATCAGAAGGATCAGGATAGATCCACCACTCTATTATTAGCCATCTAGTATGATCAGTGCCTCTAGTAATACAGCCTGACCTGAAACCCAACTGGATACGTCCAGGTACTCTACTTCCCCACCCACTGATGTTCAGCTATTTTTTGGTAACATATACCAGGTCAGCCCTCCCATTTATAACCAGCACTTTCATTTAGTAATTAACTTTAATCATATGGAACAATCTCTGTAGAGAATGAACACTCTTATTAATGATTAAAAGTCATTTTATAGTCTCCTTGAGCTTTCTATCATGTTCAGCTTCAATTCCTCCAAAATATCAAAAGATAGCCAGAGGTGCAATTTGGTAATATTTTAGTAAGGATTGACTACTTCTCATTCACAAAATCAAATGATACTTGTTCCAAAGAAATTAAATGTTTTCCCTTGTATCAATTATTGTATTTCCCATGCGGTAGATGTTAAAGCATAAACGCTAAATCAGACATTGAAGGAATGGTGATCGATGAATGGCTATCTATTTATTAATATTTTATTTTATATTTTGTATATTAGTATTGCTCAAGCTCCATCCAAACTAAGAATAGAATTTGGTTTAGGTAGATCCAGATCCAGATCCAGTACTGAGCTATTGGTCGGAATCCTAGTTTGAGTTTGTCTTCATTTAATTGGTATGCCTGGATTTGACAGTTGCTTAAAACATTTAAAAGAGTATATGTTCCTTTGGTTAGTTTATTTCTATTAATATCTTATTTGTTTGCTGTATGATTATGTTGTGACAATGTAACATCAAATGCTTTATTGTAGTGAAAAATCTTATATAATGAAAGTATTGAGAATCTGAATAAACAAATTCATGTTGCTCTATGCTGTGAAAAAGATTACTTATTGAAGTATAGTACTGTACAGACTATAAATATTATAAATGTACAAAATTGACTATAAATGTACAAAATTGGCTAAAAGGTGAAAGAATCCTTTCAGACTGGTACATGATGCAACCTTGTACAAAATGAAATTGAAAATGATTTGTAAAAAATAAACTGAATTCAGTTTGTTTTAATTGTATTTAGTCAATTTCTTTCACTGCCTATCTCAGCCAAGTGACTTTGGATGACTTAGAATTTTAAAACTATAAAACTGATAAAACAATTACAAACAAAATAATAAAAATATCCAAAAATAAAATACATACAGACAACTAAGGTAGTTAATCAACTAACAATAAAGCAAAAACAAAAACAAAAACCAGAATGCAGTCTAAAGATAGAAATGTTTCTCTATAGCTTTGATTTTAAATATATATTGAAATTCTTTTACAACTAAGAAGTATGCCATGTTCTGTCATATTCTCTATCCTGCTCCTCAAACAGAATAATTTGCATAAATTACAAATTTATGCATGTATCCTTTCATTCCTCTTCAGTGATAGAAGAGTTTCTGATGAATATTCAACATTACAAGAGAATTTTCAACATGTTGATTGGCAATCCAAATCTCTACAAGTGTCATAATGCCACTTAGTTGAAATGTTTGAAGAAGCTTGTTTATGTGGAAGTTTCATTATGCTCTAGAGCATTTGTTGCATTCTAACCTGGTTATGTAACTGGTAAGGAAACAAGTAATTTTTTTTTACATTTTTCAAGGCTTTTGGAAGCTGATTCAAAGTCATTACGCTCTATGAATGGCTCACGAAGGAATAGTGGGTCATCTTTGGTATCCAGTTCTTCTGCATCATCCAATCTGAGCCATCTTGAAGAAGATACCTGGATCTTGTGGGGAAGGATTGTCAATGAATGGGAAGAATGGCGGAAAAGGAAAGAGAAGTTACTCAAGGTAAGGAAAGTAATTGCCTTTCTAGTGGTAGACGTATTTTATAACACTTGTAAGTCATAGTCATGTTTATATGTTATACATGTTATACTTGCATCTTATCCAATAATTCCTTTTTTGATTGTGTATTTCTGAATTATATTTATGGACTCAAACAAGGCAGTGAGAAACAAAATTCTTTTTATGTAAGAATAAACTATATTACATGAATACTGTCGTGTTCCACTCCCCCTCCGACGACCGGGTCTAGGAACTCCGTATCAAGCGTGGCAATGAAGCCGCTGCAGCTTGTCAAATTCCTTCGAGGTTTCTCAGGGCAGGCAGGAGTCCAAGTTGTGACTTCAGCGATAGCAGCAAACTAGATGAGACTTTACTTGACTCAAGGTTGGAATGCCAAAAGCAGGTCCTTTATATAAGCTGTGGGGTGTGGCTCCATGACTCAGCATTTATCCAGGCCTGCCCCCCCCCTTCCTTCTGCTGGCATCGCCTCTCAGATCTCCGGAAGCGAGGATCCTCCCACTCTGAATTGTCTTCAGCTGTCTCTGCTGTCAGATCTGGGAAAGGGAGGGATCAGAGGGAGCAGGTCCGGGTAATTGCACCACTTGGCTGACTTCCTGCTCTGACGGCTGCGTGGAAGGAACACACACAGTATGAGTGAGCTGTATTGGATTTCTCTTTTCACTCCTTGACTCCTCTCCGGGCATGGGGCCAGGGCCGGGGGCTGGAGGCATGACAGGCCGTTCATCTTCACTATCAGACTCAGAGTCTGATAACAGGCCCAGGAGGAGACGAGAGGGGCCTGGCTGAGGAGGACGAGGCACAACAGACTCTTTGCAACAAATGCATGTAAAATGGTGATGCAAGAACTCTGTAAAGCCGAGGGCAGGAACCAGAGGAGAAACAATCTGTTTTCTAAAAGCCAGTTCGTTAAGGTATTGAATGTTTATTTTATGGATTCAGATATCCAGAACCACCTCAGGATAAATATGAAAACCTTAATTTAGAGAGACTTTATTAAAATAACTTCTTGATATGTTATAATTTTGGATGCAATGACAGCATTATACCCAGTATTCCTCTTAGTTTATGTCAAGGGTTTAAAATTGACCATATCCCTTTATAGAAATTTGGAAAATACATGAAGTGTGAACCAGCTTTGCATAATATCACTTAGGGTATCTTGTAGTCTTTTTTTCTCCATTGCTTAGGAACTCATAAGGAAAGGAATCCCTCACCATTTCCGAGCAATTGTTTGGCAGCTTTTGTGCAGTGCCACAGACATGCCTGTGAAGAATCAATATTCAGAGTTGTTGAAAATGTCTTCTCCTTGTGAAAAGTTAATCAGAAGAGACATTGCCAGGACATACCCCGAACATGAGTTCTTCAAGGGGCAAGATAGTCTGGGCCAGGAGGTTCTCTTCAATGTTATGAAGGCAAGTTTAAGACAATACTTTTTTGTGAAAATTACATACAATGTATATCTCTTTATATGGAATAGAGGTCTATTTCATGAAATTAACGTCAACATTTCAACTTAAACAAGTTTTTGTTATTTAGAATGTCAGCTTTCTTAATTTGGCATCTCCTTGATAGATGTTTATAATATTTCTAGGTCGATAATTATCCTCACAGATCATACTAAAACTGCTTTGCATGCTAATTGTATTGGAATATAATTGGAAAAAATAGTCTTATTCTAATAAATTATTTTTCGTGTAAGACTGTATATGCACCAAAGATCAAATGCAGAGGTTGATTTAGAAAATGAATTGTTGTGTAATAGCTACAGATGAAGCAGATATGTTTCTGACATACTATAAAATTAGTCTTTTCAAAAGTAGGGCCCTCCATCAGTGCTGGAATTTAAATTTCCAGAATCCTCTCTCAGTGTGTCCTTAGCTTTTTTTAACAAATAAGCCTGATGAAAATTTCTGAAGGCCTATCACTCTCTCATTTCATTTTGGTTTTATATATTCACAGTTACATAATTAACAAGTTGACTAGTTTCTCTGGTTGAAATATCTCACTCTTCTCTGATTTCTCATAACAGCTGTGTAAGATAGTTTGGGTTAAGAGAGTGCAGGTGGCCCAAAATCATCCATTGGTCTTCTGTGGTAGAAGACACATACTGTCCTATTGGTTTTAATAAAACTTTCTATGGTCTCTGTTTCCTTTTTACCAGTTCCCCTTCTCCGTGTGAGTCTTGAATTTCCATGGCAATATTTCATTTACAGCTCAGTGTATAACTAATTCCATGTGGTTCAACAACATTCACACTGTATAATTGGTGTTAGGTACCATTAAGGATTAAGTCACTTCCTCTTTGATTACAGTTATTTAGAACATCCAGAATATTTCCTTCTTTGTTGTGAGTAATATATGCATATATCCAATCTATCTGTGAATATTTACAGTCTCCTGTATTATCAGGTATTTTTTCTTTCACTCTTCTCTTTATCATTGTCTCTCATGGATAGTATTATCATTGTAGGTTTTTCATACTAAATCAATATTGGTAGTCTTGGAAATACTTTTTATGTAATAAATATATAATTGGAAGAAAGGAGTCCTTATTTTTTAAATGATATCAATAGTACTGAAAGTTTTTTAAAAACAAAAACAAAAGACAAAATAAACTAAATTCAGAAAGGAAAACAAAGCATAGAAAGTACAAGAAAAGAGGTGGAAAGAAGAGGAAAAGAAATGATTTCTGATCTTCATCACAATACAAATTTAGTAATTCTTCATCCCCTATAAGACTGCATGCAAGTTTCTCATCTTCCTATAAATCATCTCTTATCCATATGAAAATCCACAAATTGTTTCAGTCCTGGTGTCAACAAAAGTCCATAAAGGGTTCCTGGAATTTTATAAGAACCCTGGTGGCTCAGTGGTTAGAATGCAGTCAAACTATGCCCACAATCTGGAATTCAATCCTGATGGGGCTCAAGGTTGACTCAGCCTTTTGTCCTTCCAAGGTCCGTAAAATGAGGGCCTAGATTGTTGTGGGCAATATGCTGACATTATAAACCACCCAGAGAGTGCTATAAAGCACTATGGAGTGGTAGATAACTGTAAATGCTATTGCTATTATAGAAATGTGTCTGTAATTAGAGCAGAGGAACATGTACAAGAAAATTAAGATATCACATTCTGTATTTATCATCATTACTGTTGGTTACATTAAAAAAGTGTTTTTTTGAATTATAGTGGAAGCCTGTCCCTCAGACAAATTGGCCATCAGCAGGAACATAGACATAAACAACATATACATACCATTCAAAAAAGACAATCAAACAGCCAAAAAGGAAATAAAAAGACCAAAACACCTCCTTATCAGCAATCGACACCCAGATGAGCAGAGGTTAATACCAAGATTAAGATTAGACCAACAATCAAGAAACAAACAGTAAACCAATCAAGGAACTGCCAAACAAGCTAACAGTAAGCAGCCCAATCAAGGAACCACCAACATCACTCCACCAACACTGACAGGGCAGGCCTCTGGTATATAAAATGAGAGCAAACTCCATTCCCTGCTAGGACTGATGATATTACCTAGTTTGAAAATGAAATGTCTCCAAGAAAACAACCAAGCTCAGAGAGCACCAAACATCCCACAGTTCAACTCTGAGCTACAAATATTCTCTTCTTTTGGATATATCTCAAATTTCAAGAACGAAAAGAAAGGTCACGATAAAGGCATAAGGAAAATAAATTCAAGTGGAGCAACAAATTGCTGTTAAACCCTATAAAATCAAAGCATGTTTTAAAACTTTTGCATCTTTTATTACAATTTTGACAATATAGTCTTGTTCCTTATATATCCTATTCATGTAGTCAGCAGAAGTCGAGACTGACTTGAATGCACCAGAAACAGCTACCTTGTATTCCTCAGAGTGTGTCACATTCAAAGAACACCCAAATTCTTAAATTCCCCAAGAGTTGCCTGAAATGCATCCCTCAGTTAATATATGTGGCATCTTTTTTTCAGTTAAAGCTGCTGCTTAATTCCATCATATTTTACATTTATTATTATCTTTGTTGTCTAAAATGTTTATCTTAATTCCTCCCTACCATATCACCACTCGCCTACCTTCGTATTATATCAAATTTCCAGGATAATCAAGTTCCAGATTCATTATTTTCCCACAGTTAATATCTGAAAAGTTGTCATGGTGAGAAAAATTCTATGGCTAAGTTTATACATCTTATAAAAAGAAGTGTGATTCATGAAGCCTTGTTCAATAATACATTGACTAAACTTCAAGACATCACAAAAATCTTTGCATATTTTAAAATAAAGTTGTGTACATCTTGTTTTACCTCTTTCAGGTAAATTAACGGCTAAATTGTGAGCTATAAATTTTTTCTGGCTTAAAATTCTTATCTTTCAGGCTTATTCTCTAGTAGACCGTGAGGTTGGGTACTGCCAAGGTAGTGCATTCATCGTGGGACTGCTACTCATGCAGGTTTGTGAGGTTTGTTCATTGGAAATCTCAAACAGCAGTTTGTAGTCATACTGAGGCACTTTGTGTAACTGCAAATTGTACTCCAGTTATGCCAATTCCTTGACCAATGTGTCCTCTTCACCCATGCCCTGATCATCTCCAGTTTGGGCTATTGTAATGTGCTCTATATAGAGCTGCCCTTGAAGAATCTATGGAAACTCCAGTTGGTTCACAATACAATGGCCTGCATATGTCGGCACAAGTCAAGATTTACACATTTGTCACATCTTTTTTGGGAGCTACATTGGTTACTTATTTTCTTCTGGGTACAATTCATGGTGCTGGTTGTCACCTTTAACTAGGGCCAAGTTATTGGAAGGACTGTTTCCTCAGCTATCTCTATCCAGCCCACCAGAGTGGGAAGGCAAGTATATTGGGGGTCCCAACTAGTAGGAAAGTTCATCTAGTGAGAGAGGGGAAAAGGGCCTTCTCTGTGATGGCTCCCTTCTTTCGGAACACCATTCCCCTCAATATAAGATTGGCCCTTTCCGGAAGGCCATGAAGACATAGTTCTGTTTGTTATCTGGGGGCCCCAGGTTAATATAGTCAAGGTGGCTATGTGATTGTGTGATTACTGCTGCTGGGGATGGAGAGGGATTTATGGGTTGTAAAATTTTAATGTATGCCACCCAGAGTCATCTTACATGAGTTGGGGAGGGAGGGAGGGAGGGAGGAAGACCTTAGGAATGTTTAGATCAGTTCATTATCTTACAAAATATTACAGGTCTGTAATTTACGCTCACATTTCTTTCAGAAACTCAGAGCAGAATACCTAATCACACACTCCTCCAAAACAGTTCCCAAAACAACTACCTTGCAAAGGCTGGGGGGTAACTGGCCCAATATCAACTGCTTAGTTTCCGTGGCTAAAAGTGGATGACTTTGGTTCTCCTCTAGTTTCTCAAACTATAATATTAGCATGAATTTGTTATTTAAAAATAGGAACCAAGCTTAATTTTTGTTTTAGATAGAAAGGAATTTTTGTCAGTATAAACTTACTTGAAAGCATTTCATTAATCAAAAAGTTTGCTTAGAAGCAGGTCCCTAAGTACTCTGCTTTTCAAGGAATTTAAATAGTCAATCTCTATAGATTATACTCAATTCACATTGCACATTTAATATATGCTATTTTAATAAACTGTTGAGGCCAGGCTGGTTCAATTTTATATGTGTGTTTCACACTTATTTTTACTGGTTTGAAATGAAATAGGGCAACAGCTTATTCTAACCTTTAGAAGTAGTTGATTGGTTTGTTCTGCAGCCTTGTTTTGAAAGGAAGGCTTTAAACCTTCCCTCATAGAGAAATGCCATTTTGAAGATTACAGATCCTTGATAGTCAGTTTGTAATAGATGACACCTATTTTTTTTTCCAGTCTATACTAGAAAAAGTATAACCTAGAATGCAGGGGCAGGTTTCAAAACCCATTGCTACCAGTTCGCTCATGGGCGCATGCGACGCTTATGCACATGCGCAGAAGCGTCTGGGCAGGTGGGCGGAGCCTGATCCGGGGCGAACTGGTAGCAACCCACCACTTCTAGAATGAACTGTAATATAATTGCCTGCATTTATTTGGAAATTAGTGGATTTGTGTCTGGCTGAATAGAATAGAATAGAATAGAATAGAATAGAATAGAATAGAATAGAATAGAATAGAATAGAATAGAATAGATTTTTTTTTTATTGGCCAAGTGTGATTGGACACACAAGGAATTTGTCTTGGTGCATATGCTCTCAGTGTACATAAAAGAAAAGATACGTTCATCAAGGTACTGGTAAAAGAAATTATTGGTCAAGTGTGATTGGACACACAAGGAATTTGACTTGGTGCATATGCTCTCAGTGTACATAAAAGAAAAGATATGTTCATCAAGGTAAGAACTGGACTTTCAGGGCATCTTATCAATAAATTGGGAACTACAAAAACTTCCCTGACAGAGGCAGTGGGAGGACATTTTACTACTGTTGCCAAGATATTGTGTGGTTATGTATTCATGTAGTCATCAAGGAAGAGAGGGTAGGTGCTCAAAACTGAGAGAAAAAAGCCAAGTGCCCTTGTAGAAAATTATTCAGGTCTGCTATGTTTTGGATGTGTATCTTTTTCAAGGACAGTATGAAAAAAAAAGACATAAAACCATAATACATGATGTAAACATTGCAGTGTTGTATATGCAGTAAACAGGTCAAAACAGTCACTTGATTTTAATACAATGACTTAAAAGCATTGCATTGATTGCAGTGAGTTATTATTACATTATTATGTAACATGAATGTAGCATTAATAAAAATATTACAAAAACAGTTACATATATTGCTTCGTTAATCTCCATCCTATTTAAGACATGTGGTTATGTTAAATAAGTTCCTATGTATATTTATGCTTATTATTTTCAAAACCATTCATATTAAATAATCATATTGCTTTAAAAAGTTTTTTTAGGTTGTTAGACATTGGAGTTGAACAATGGAGGCAACAGTTTTGTTAGTTTTGATAAACTGCTTCCTTTTAAAGCAGCAGTCCCCAACCTTTGTGGCTTGGTGGTCCGGCTTGGAAGGGGATCTGGGCCATGCAAGTGCACAAACAGCCTTTATGCGAGTGGTGGGCCAGCATGCACGTGCGCGGCTCAAATTGTACAAGCAGCGGGCCGGCATGCTTTGCGCAAGTGCCTGCCAGCAGCCATATGTGCTCCATCCAGCCACTCAGGCCTAATTCTAAATAGGCCAAGGCCCAGTAGTAGGCCACGGCCCAGGGGTTGGGGACCCCTGTTTCAAAGGACATAACACAGACCCAGTTAAAGAACCTCTATATGAAAAAAATCTGTTTTTATTTATTTATTTATTAGATTTATATTGCCACCTATTCACCCATGGCGACTCAAGGCAGCTTTATTTTTATTTTATTTTATAGTTTTATTAATTTTTGAGAATTTGAATTATTAAAGTTTTATTTTGCTTTTTATTTACTTCCCTTTTTAAAAATGGAATCCATAATTAGTAAGACAAATTTAGGTTTTGAGTGCTGCATACTGAAAAGAATGTTTTTGTCCTTCATTAAGTTTGACAGAGACTCATGCACATGCACTGTCTGCTTCTAGATGCCGGAAGAGGAGGCCTTCTGTGTATTTGTACGACTGATGCAAGAGTATAGACTACGGGAATTATTCAAACCCACTATGGCTGAGTTAGGACTTTGTATCTATCAGTTTGAATACATGCTGCAGGTAAATACATTTCCAAATATTGGATTTTAAATATGTACTACTTTCTTTTTAGATGAATTCCTAAAATCCATCAGAAGTCTGAAGTACCAGAGCTTACTAGCTTAACAAATAATTAGGAATGTTTGTTGCTGTATCTATTACTTTAACTTTGAGAATCCTGCTGAGAAATCTCTTAATGTCTGTGTAGTAATTAATGTTAACTGGAATTTCTCATAAGTTAAGACTTATGTTTTATGTTTCTGTCAGGAACAACTACCTGAGCTGAATATCCACTTCCGGTCCCAAAGCTTTCTCACCTCTATGTATGCATCATCTTGGTTTCTTACACTTTTCCTCACTACTTTTCCTCTGCCTGTGGCCACACGAGTATTTGACATCTTCATGTATGAGGTAAAACATGTAATTAAACATACAGAAGGGGAAGAAATTGAGTGGTCTGCATAATTGATTTGATAGTTAAAATTTTCATGGGAAAAATAGGATATGAGGGCAACAGCTTTTTTATCTTGCTGCACCCTGGCAATAAAACATTATTTCTACTTCTAGTCGGTGGGGGGTAGAGGGGAGAGAGACAATCATAGGAAGTAATCATTGCTATTCTTATTGTTCATGGATTCGTCTATTTCCAAAAATTATATCTGAATATTGTGAGTTCTAGTTCTGCCTTATGTATGAAACCAGCTTGGTGAGATATATAAATAAATAAACATTAGCTTCTGATTGAATTGAATTTAGAATTCTTGTTATAACTTGATTAAAGGAGAAACGGACATTTAAAATGGTGTATGCAAGTGGATAGTTGAGTCGGGAGGGGTTGGGGGACTAAAACATTAAATTCCCTTCACATAGGAAGGGGTGTTTGACCTTTGTTGTAAACCCTAGGATATTCAATTATAGGTGGAGTCGTATCTAAATTTTGTAACATCTTTTAGGGATTGGAAATAATCTTCCGTGTAGGAATGGCTCTTCTCCAATTCAACCAAGCTGAACTGATGCAATTGGACATGGAAGGGATGTCACAGGTCAGTTCTATCATGCATTGTGAGACTAGAAGAAAGATTGTTCAGTGTTGATACAACAAACTTTCAGCGATCTGCAATTCCATATTTAGGCTTGTACAAATGAAGAGATTTACAGGATTGAGGATAGTTTGAGATAAAGAACTGATTCCAATAGTATGCTAAATGTAAGCCTTTTAGAACCATGGTTCCAAAGTGTAAAAGCTCAAATCAGTTTTCAGAGAAGAGAAACTTAAAAGACCCAGACCCTGGCTGTTTTCTGAACTGATGTTCAATGTTGTTGCATGTGATAAGGCAGAATCAGCTGTTTCAATCTCTGGCTATGAAGACCTAGAAAGTAGTTTCAGAGTTACATCCAGAATGACCAGAGCAAAAGAGATGGAGAAGCAACAACTCATCTGCCCCCTGCCTGTATGTTTTATTCTTCCTTCTATTTAGAAAAAGTCTCTCGTATCTTTTCCATCTTTTTGTGGCAGTATATCGATATGTCAAATATTGAGAACATACATTAACTGCCTACAGGTAATCTTTGACTTAGGGGTACAATTAGGACCGGAATTTCTGTCATAAGTTTTGGTGATCATAAAATGAGTCAAACCTGATTTTACTACCATTTTTACCATGGTTGTTAAGTGAACCCAGCTTTCCCAATTGATGTCCTAGAAACCAGCTAGGAAGGTCACAAATCACAATCATTCAATAGCAGGATGATGTAACTGGTCATAAATGTGAGCCAGGGCCAAGTGCCCAAATTCCAGTCACATGACAATTGAGGTGGTATGATGATTGTAAGGACAGGTTGTAAACCAGTTTTTTTTCTGAGGCCATCATAACTTTGAACAGTTATTAAATGAACAATTGGAAGTCAAGGATTATCTATACTAGATACCAGACAGAGATTCCTGAGAATCGTATGAGTTTAGATCCACTGAATTGCAGATAGGGAGAGAGCTATGAGTTCTCTCCTCTTGATGGTTTCAACATTAGTTATCAAATATAGTGTTTCTCCATTGCTTTTCGTAAGCTGACATGTAAGCTTAGCCCATGCACTGTGCCAAGCCATAGTTCAATTTGTGTGGCTTTAATCTAGTCTTTTTTTTTTCAAAATTCAGTCACATCTTTCACTGATCAGTTAAAACAAACCATGGCTTAGAATGAAGTATGTTTGTAATCTCCCTGTAGTAAGTACTCTTGCTACAACAACAGAAACTTATCTTGGCTACATTAGGAATCCATGGGAGTGGTATATTGTCAAGGTAACTTTCAAATATCTATACATCGCCATCTGCTAAAAGCAGCTTCACAGGATTACTGGCTCCTGACTACTTTTTGCTGGCCAGCGATGATCTACTGATCAGTGAAGAGTATGATACTCAGTGGGCAGACCCAGGCCTCTGGTGAATGAAATCAAGTACGGGAAGGACTATTCCAATAAAATACATGCATCTGACTTTCACACACACACTGCACCCACTCATTTATATCCCACTGTAATCACATACAAGTTCTTGGCAGCTCATAATAATAAAAAACCCCAGTAACAATCAAACTGAATATATTAAAAAGCCCAACAGCCAAAATAAACAAACCTACACTTCACAAAACATCTGGTGTCAGCCCTTAAATGCACTTCTCATGGGAGGCCATCCAGAGGGCCTGGCCAACTACAGAACATGTCTCTTACCCAACCACCTTGCCATAACCTCCCCAAAATGGTGGGATGACAAAGTTGCCTCTCCTAGTGTGATCAAAGGGGTTGGGAGGATTCCAGTGGGATTCCACATATTCCATATGTGTATGTAAAAAATAGATGTAGGTGTATAGTGAATATGCTGTCATTCTGGTAATATAAATAGCTATTGTGTCTACATCAGCGGTTCTCAACCTGTGGGTTGCGACCCCGTTGGGGGTCGAATGACGATTTGCCAGGGGTCGCCTAAGACCATCGGAAATATGGGAAGTTTACTTGCGAGTCGAAGAATTGCCTCCAATGGTTGACTCCACAAGCCAACTGCAGGCTCTTCAAATCGCTAGCCAAATTCGGCTTCAGGCGCGATAATTAAAAAGGAGAGAAATCTTTGCTCTGATGTCTCCCTCTCAAGCCAGCTGCAATCACTCCCAATCGCTAGCCTAATCTGGCTTCAGGCAATAAACTTAATAGGGGAGGTGTTCTGTTTCCCTCCCCCAATACTCCCAACAAAGAGTCAGTCAAAGGCCTCCTCTTCTACTTTATTTACATAGATAAATGTCCTGGCCACGTCTACCCACGGGCCTGCCAAGTTTCTGGAGATAACGAGGAAATTATAGATAAGGCCAGAATTACTCATGAATATATTCTTCCCTCCATTGATACAGTTTGCCCGCGCAAATTCATTGCTTTGTCCAAGACAAAAAACCAGGAAGTCCCGCCTCCTATTTATAGTCTCTGCAGATGTCACTGCATGACCATCATTCCTTGGCTTTATCCCAACGCTGCTTCTGCTGCGCGCGCCGGTCACGTCTGCACAGTCTTGCATCACTCCAAAACTGTTCTTGGGGCGTTGCCAAATCAGAAGAAGGCTCGAGAGAATCAGGCCTTGCCGGCCCCTCCTCCTCCTGTTGAGTGGGTGCCAGGGAGGGAGAGGGCCCAAGAGAAGCAGGGCCTGCCAGGTCTTCTCCCTCACTTTCTGAATCATCCGAGTCCAGGAGTCCAGGTCCAGGAACCTGGGTCACAAAAGGAGGAGTCTCCGCTTTAATGTCTCCGTCTTCAAAGCAATCGCAAGCAGTTCAGATCGCTAGCCAATACGGCTTCAGGTGTGATAAATTCAAAACGAAAATAATTTTACGGTTGGGGTCGCCACCTTGTGGGGAATTGTATTAAAGGGGTCGCAGCACTATAAAGGTTGAGAACCACTGGTCTACATCCTTTAAAATAGTTCTAAAGAATTGACAGAATATTTGAAATACCCATGAGTATTTCCTTTTTCGGAAATGCAACAGATATGTGTTTCTCCAGCTATAAAAATACAGCTCACTACTTGGGTGGGTATTTGAGAGTAAAGTGAGAGGTTGCCTTGTGGCAAGTATTATGGGCTGGCTTTGGCATATGTATTTCCCTACTCACCTAAGTCTTCAATCTTTGTGGCACTAGGGACCAGTTTCATAGAAGACAATTTTTCCACGGACTGGGACTGGGGGAGGAGGGAGGGGAGGAAGAATGTGCAACCTAGATCCCTCAGAAGTTCATTTTACAGCAGGGTTTGCACTCCTATGAGAATCTAATGCCTAATCATCTGAGGGTGGAGCTGAATGGTGATGCTACTGCTGGGGCTACAAATACAGATGAAGTTTCGCTTGCTTGCCTGCTGTTCACCTCCAGCAGTGCAGCCTGGTTCCTAACAGACCATGAACCAGTATCAATCTTTACCCCAGGAATTGGGGAACCCTGCGCTAGATGACTGGCAATTTACAAAGTTGAACAAGTAAATTTCAAAGCTCCAGGCCCATGGAGTTAATAACTGAAAACATTTCCATTTGTGATATTGCCACATGGGTTTGTTTTTGCTTAACAGGTAAACACTTTGAGCTAAATCTAGTCTGCATATATCAGATTTAATCTCTATGGGAAAGCTTTTCTTCCACAAGATACAATTACTTCAAACAAGTATAATATTCTAAGATACCTTCCTTCCCTTCCTAAAATATAGTATATTTATTTGTTCATTATACAACTCAATAAACTGACTGTGAAAAAATGTTTTATTCATTGCAACATAGAATTAGAGAATGAAGAAAAAACTGAACTCTAATGAAGCTATTTCTTCCTAATTTATGAAATTGGAATATTGAACATTTCTACATGTATGAAGAATTATTTAGGCAGAGAAAAGATTTATTATTTTTATTGCATTAATAGCTGAGATTATTTTCATCTAAATAAGTTCTAATTTGTATGATTAAAAAACCTGCATTCTATCAGGCTCTGGCTTCATAAACTAATGCACGCCAAGACATGTTCTATCCAGGTATTAGAAATATGCTAGAAGTTTTCCTTGAAGCTGGGAATTATCCTATACGCATGATTTGAGATTGTAACTAGCAAAAAGCTTTGTTCTAAAAAGTTTTCTTCTCTGTGCATTTGTGCTCACGTAAGCATCCAGGCTTAGAATATTTTAATGAGCTATAATAAATGTGGTCAGTAATACCTCTTTACCTATTCTACTCTAAAAGCTGCCCTATCATAGTGTTAGACCTGAATTTTAATTCACAATCATTAAATATTTGAATTCAGTGCATTCAATTTTAATTTAAGGCAAATGGGCCATATTTGGAAGAATCTTTTCACAAGAAGCATTCCAGAGATTAACCGTCGCTCTGTTGTCCAATGTAATCAACTGAGAAAGAGGTAATCCTGGATTTACAACCACAATTGAGCTCAAAATTTATCTTGCCAAGCAAGGCAGTTGTTATGTGAGTTTTGTTCCATTTTGTGACCTTTCTTGCCACAATTATTAAGCAGTTATTTAGTGAATCATGCAATCATTAAGTGAACTTGGCTTCCCTCACTGACTTTGCTTGTAGGAAGTTGGCTGGGAAGGTTACAAATGGTGATCACATGACCCCCAGAACAGTACAATTGTCATAAATACATGTCAGATGCTAAGAGCCCAGATTTTGTTCACCGACTATGGGGCTACTACAGCGGTTGTAAATATGAAAATAGGTCATAAGATATATTGAAACTTCTTCACTAAATGAATGGTTGTAAATTGAGGATTACCTGTCTAATAAAAATGTCAGAAATTACATTTGATGATAAGACCATATTATCTCGATGCATATTCATTTGAGAATTGTTTACTGCAGTATTTTCAGAAGGTGATTCCTCATCAGTTTGACAGCTGTCCTGATAAGCTGATCTCAAAGGGCTATCAAGTCAAATACAACCCTAAGAAAATGAAACGGTATGTTTTCAATTTTTATTTTTCATATATAGCTTAAATACTAAAAAATACAGGATTTAGGCAAAACTCATGTGGTGGACTAGTTCACAATGTTCATGTTCCAAGTCAATATATAAAAGAGAACTTAGTTATCCTTTCTATCTTGACGCATTTCCCTGAACAAAAACTGAACATCAGATGTGTTAGGAAAAATATACTCAATCTGCAGTTTTTGTGCTGACTTTCTAAATAAAAGTGATAATCTTAAAATGGAGGCTATTAGAAAAAGGACATTTTCCCACCCATTGCCATACTTTTTCTGCCACCATATTATGTTTGATGCAGAATGAACCCTATTCTCTATTTTCTAGACTGGAGAAAGAGTATACTGCAATCAAAAACCGGGAAATGGAAGAACAGATTGAAATCAAGGTAAGACTCCTCTTGTCTATGTCTTGCAATACTGTAATCAAAATGAAGGGTTGGTGTAATGTGTAATGCTCAGTGTTATCAGAAAAATAATCTTTCTTAAATAATTCTCAGGTTACATTATTTCCTCTTCATATCATCCTGGACATCTTGATTAGTAGTTTTGTTATTTATAGTGGGCATATATTTTAAGCATTCGACTTATTTCTGTTGGGGTAAAATGTGTGAAATTAAAGAATTCCCTTTTTTGAACTTTAGATCCATCAATCTGGATGTGGCGTGACTTTTCCTCTTCTAGTTATTTATGACGCTTGGCTTTAGTTCAGGAGTCAAGATTTCAGCATAATATTTTGATATGCTGGTTTTCACTTGACAAAAGCTCATGCTCACACAGCAGAGCACATGCTGATTCTAATCTTGCTTGCAGAGGCTCCGTACTGAGAACCGCCTTCTGAAACAGCGAATTGAAACCCTGGAGAAGGTGAGAAGTGTACCCAGCCGCATGAGAATCCACTTCCTCCGCTTCCAGACTAGCTTGGCCACCAAAAATGAGGCCTTACACAGCTCTCTGTCTCAGTTGACTGTAGACAATACACAGAATGCCAGCCATTAGTCTTTGTGCATCCTCTCAGGGACTACCCTGCACATGTATTTCTGGAATCATTCTTAATGTAAGCACCCAAGAGAGTATTTCTCACCCTATCACTACTGGAAATAATTAAAAAGTGATCTGCTGCCAGGATTCCTTAAAATAAAAAAAACCCTAATCTGTAAAGATGTTAGATGTAGTTTCTCTGCCAATCCAAAATACTTTGATCAAAATGGTAAAATGGACCCAAAGTAATTTATTTGTCTTGTGGTTGATAATGACTGTTTTTCAGCCTTCTTGTGGCATATTCTTACACTGATCTTGTTTTTGTGTTTAAATATTAAACGCTTTCATGAAAAATGTAAAAACTCCTTGGATGTTTTTTATTGTAGCATAAATACGCTAATAGTTAACTTGAGGACATCTTGGTTAATTGCCCAACAAAGGCATAACCACTTAAAAAGCGTCCTTGTTACTAATGGCTTCTTTGAATTTCTGGACAAAGGAAGTATGACTTCTGAAATGCAATGAGATCCTTGTCCATTGGTGAAGTAGGCAAATTACGAATCCTGATAGTTCTTGCAGTCTTGGGGCAAAATTAATATGTGAAGCTGCTTCTGAGAGTTATCTGTCATTCCTTATGCACAGGAACATTCTTATGATCTGCATGATGGAAATGACATGCTGCAAATTTATGACAATTCTGGAAGTTCCTTTTCTTGGGGTCTTTTGGGCTTTTCATCTTTTTTCCTCTGTGCTTGTGTGACCCTGCTGTTGTATCTTTTTTCTTTTCTTCATCTTTCCTTCCTTGTCTGGATCTTCCTCTTCTGGGTCTGTAGGAGAGTGCTGCCTTGGCAGATAGATTGATCCAGGTACAGTAAAATATATTTTTTTAAATTTCCAACTCTCCTTTTAGTTTTCCATTTCATTTCACTTGAAAAATAGTGTCTGCAACATTTAATGTTATTAGTAACTCACATTTAATAAAATTCAGACTAACAATTCTATTTTGGTTGTTTAATTTTCTGCAATATTATGCAGCTGTTTTTTATACAAAACAGCTGATTTTGAAATGTTGATTTAACACGTCACTGTTTATTTTAGCATGAGGCTAATTAATTATGCTGCTTATACACCAGCCAATATTTCTGGCTCAGGACAGGTTAAATATTTTATTATGGCAAACCTACTTGGTGAAATATTTGTTTTAGTATTAAATATTATAGAAAGTTCAAATCTCCTGCTCTCTGAATTGTAATTGGGGATTACAGAGAAAGAAGAAGAATGCCACTGGGGCACTTTTCCCTGTGAAAATCACTACAGAAAGGGAAACATTTTGCATTCTTAGGTTTGCATCTAAACAAGTCTAATTTCTTATACTGGAACTTCCATATTTTTATATCAGTTCTACCACTAGAAACTCATTGTACGAATGCCGTTCTTTTAATTCAGCATAGACCTGCAAGAAAAATTCAAGGCACTTTTAAAACTGTGTAGCTACATCATGGGAATTGTTGGAAGATGTCAAAGTGTCCCAGTGGGGCTGCAAACTCTAATCTGCAATTTCTGTTTTATATTTTAAGCATGGATTTTCTTTTAAAACACTATAAAGAACTATAAACATTTCTAAATTTTATGTGGGAGATCAGGCCCTTTATAGAAGATTACAAAAAGTAAGACTGGGTACATAATACTCCTTCCTCCTCCTATTTTCCCCCACAACAACAACCCTGTGAGATTAGTTGGGCTGAGACAGAGCGATTGGCTAAAAATCAGTCAGATTACTTTTATGCCTAAAATGGGAATAGAACTCATAGCCTCCTGTTTTCTAGGCCTGCAGCTTAATCACTAGACAAAGAGGATATTGATGCTTAAAAAGTAGTTTTTTATGGAGGAAAATATATTGTGGGAATGGCCTTGGCAATTTGCTAAAAAACCTGTGACTTTCTGGTGCCACCCAATGCTTGCAACTACCACTTTTCTTAAACAGGTACCTGCAACAGTAACAAGTAGGAAGATGAAGACATAGTGCTTCCCATCAGTCTCAATTGCCTGGAAATTCTGCCACCATCTGCGATTACATTAGAATGGGGAAAAGAAATTTGCCATTGGGAATTTCATGTGATACTTATATACACTGATTATATGCTTCTGTATGTAGAACAGTACAATAGATCATGCTGAACAATAACATTAACTTGGCTTTCAGCTTGGCTTTCAAACAACCTAATTTGTGTTCTGTGTTGCTTCAGATATTGTAAGCAGAGAAGCAGTGCATGAATTCTGTTGAAAGCTCCTGCTCTTTATTAAAAAGAAGTGTGAAGCTTAGAATTTGTCCCGAATATAGGAAGCATCCTTACAGAACGTAATAGTGCAGTTATGGTCTGGCATCTGATGATGGTTAAAGCAGCATAACAACCAAATGAACATAATGTTTAAGGTCATGCCATAAAAAAACTTTGAATTGAGCATTTGTTGTTTGAAAAAGCTATACGAAAATATCCCAAAGAATGAATTTGCATAAGATTGTTATGTAGACAGATGCTACATTCTCACTCCTGTGTGTTCCATAGTGTTTTTTTGGAGACTGAATACAGATGCATGAATATATTGCATAGATCTAATGTTTACATCGTCTCTTACACATTAATTTACAGCTACAGGCAACTCCAATGCACACAGCAAGCAAATGCTTTTCCAGTTGTTTATTATTATGCACAAATATGGAATAAGCATAGATTTTAAACTTTGAATATGGAAGCACCTGGGGAATTAGACATTTTATTTATCAATCAAGGGATATAAACATGAGGATTATCAAAGAAGAGTATCTTATCAGAATCTACGAATATGGCTGAATTTACTAATATTGGTATTCAGTAGCCTTTTCTCAAATCTCTCTAAGCACTTAATCCTGTTCAGGTTTTTAATAAGTAAATTGCAGCACTTTAAGTAGGTATTTCATTAGAGTAATTACTGTTTTTCACCTAACAATCATGATTAATGACTTTTTTGTTTGCCTTTTCCTATGTTCCTTAAGTGTTAAATCTGAAACATTGAATAATGGGATCAAAATATCCATTTGCAGACATCTTATAGCAATAACCTGACTGTAAGAAGGACATTTTATCTCTAGTTCCTCTTCTCATGCAATCCTGTGTGCAAGTAAATAAAGACTAGTATAAGTGTCTGAAAAGTACCACAGTATTCCCTTGTGAAATGAACCTAAAAAAAAGTTCCCAAAGGGAAAAAAATTGCCATGCCATTGTAGTCAGGCCTTGCTGTTTCCAATTATTAGTGTATACAATGCTAAGAGGATGCTAAGTGGGCAGATATTTTGAAAGAGAAAAACTATTCCACTCATTTCACATCCTGTGGTGAGGTTTACTAAATCAAAATCTTTCTGTATAGGATGAGATGTGTCATAGCAAGCAACTTTTATGAAGCTGGAGGCCATTCTGTGAATTTATTGTGGGTAGCAAAGGGGATGGTGGGTGGTGTAAAGATGCCAGAGAAGAAGGCAGAGCTTTTACTGGACTGAAAATGCTTTGTGAGTAGGATTTTAAGTATGCTAAGCCTTTGAGTATTTCATTTATCTGTAACGCTGTTTAATTTAGACTTGTGTATTGTATGAATCCGGTTAGCTATGGCTTATTCAATACCTCAGGGTTAAATTTGTTGTATGAATTCAGCCATAGTAAAAATAAAGTTGTGAATAAAAGAAGGCTCATTAACTGAAAGCTAAAGAATACAGAGTTTGGGAACACTTACTCTTGTGTTTAGAGTTGGTTGACAATTGTAATTACTAGGGAGATAGCAGCTGATTTATAGTTGTTGATGTTACAGTTGCAAGACAAAACATAGGCATTCTGATCAGTTTGTATGTTTCAGTAAACAGAAGTTGATATAATTTTATAATATTAAACATGACATTTTCTGCAAATTTGCAGGCATAATATTTAAATATACTTGTTTACAGATTCAGATATTTGAGGGGTAAAATTTTGGACCTTTTCAATTCAGTACTAGTTACTTTTTTAACATTTACATAGCTTTATTGGTTTTCAAAAAATTACAAAGACAAAAGATAAACAAAAAAAGATTTTAAAAAATTAAAAGGCTTGGGGAAGAATAAAGGAAAGTGAAAAAAGGCAGAAAAAAGAAAAATAGAAAAAAAATGACTTGTGTCTTTTTTTGGTCAGAATATAAATAAATATAAATAAAAAATACATCAAACTAAGATTAGCATTTGACTGCTTTATTTCCATAATTCCATATAAATCTGACCTCAGATCCCAAAGTCAACTTCATTTCTTTTAGTTTCTTGCAAAAAGTCCCAAAATGGTTTCGAAGAAAAAATAAAATTTGTCATAGCCTTTTTTTTGGTCAAGGCAGTCAGCTTCATCATTTCTGCCAATTCACCATTCTTCCATTATAGGTATTTGTTTTAACATTAATGTTGTTAGGATTATGGCTTTATTAGGCTTGCATTTAACAAATTGAACAAATATGAGTGAGATCATCAGTGGGTTCGGTGTGAGGTACCAGCTGTATGCGGATGACACCCAGCTGTACTTTTCCACACCGGACCACCCCAACGAAGCCATCGAAGTGCTGTCCCGGTGTCTGGAGGCCGTACGGGTCTGGATGGGGAGAAACAGGCTCAAGCTCAATCCCTCCAAGACAGAGTGGCTGTGGATGCCGGCATCCCGGTACAGTCAGCTAAATCCGCGGCTGACCATCGGTGGCGAGTCATTGGCCCCGATGGAGAGGGTGCGCAACTTAGGCGTCCTCCTGGATGAACGGCTGTCTCTAGAAGATCACTTGACGGCCGTCTCCAGGAGAGCGTTCTACCAGGTTCGCCTGGTGCGCCAGTTGCGCCCCTTTCTGGACCGGGAGGCCCTATGCACGGTCACTCACGCTCTCGTGACGTCTCGCCTGGATTACTGCAACGCTCTCTACATGGGGCTTCCCTTGAAGGGCATCCGGAGGCTGCAGTTAGTCCAGAATGCGGCTGCGCGGGTGATAGATGGAGCCCCCCGTGGCTCCCGCATAACACCCATCCTGCGCAGGCTGCACTGGCTACCTGTGGCCTTCCGGGTGCGCTTCAAGGTTTTGGTGACCACCTTTAAAGCGCTCCATGGCATAGGGCCGGGTTATCTACGGGACCGCCTACTGCGACCAGATACCTCTCACCGACCCGTGCGCTCTCACAGGGAGGGACTCCTCAGGGTGCCGTCAGCTAGGCAGTGTCGTCTGGCGACGCCCAGGGGAAGGGCCTTCTCTGTGGGGGCTCCCACCCTCTGGAACGAACTCCCCCCAGGACTCCGTCAACTTCCAGATCTTCGGACCTTCCGTCGCGAGCTCAAGACTCATTTATTCATCTGTGCAGGACTGGCTTAGATTTTTAAATTTAGAGGGGTTTTAAATTGATTTTAATATTTATATTTCTATTTTTAACAATTAGTATTATTAACTATTGGCATTAGAATAAGTCTTTTAATGATTATTTTAATTTGTATATTGATGTTTTTTATATGCCTGTAAACCGCTCTGAGTCCTTTGGGAGATAGGGCGGTATATAAGTTTAAATAATAAATAATAAATAAAAATATTCTAACCCTTTCAGATTGTGATAGTTGTTCAGTATTCTTCACCAATCTTTGGCTCCTCTAAACAGCTTTTGAAAATGAATAATTCTTACAAAGCAGGAAAAGGATATTTCAAAAATCTCTGAACTCTTCCAACTAGGAATTTGAATTCAGTTGGAAGTTTCATGAAACTGTTGATGTAGTAGGAATATCTAGAAGAAGAAATGTCTTTTTTTTTAATTTATTTATAATTTAATTTCTATACCGCCCTTCTCCCGAAGGACTCAGGGCGATTTACAGCCATATTAAAAACACAGAATATACATAATATAAATAACAAATTTAAAACGAATATTTAATAGGCCTAATTAACTAAAACGGTCAAAGACCGACGTAAAACCCTTTAAAATTTAAAATTATAATTAAAATGCACTTAGGCTAGTCCCGCACGATTAAATAGTAAAGTCTTCAATTCCCGTTTGAAGGTTCGGAGGTCGGGGAGTTGGCGTAACCCCAGAGGTAACTCATTCCAAAGGGCCGGTGCTGCCACAGAGAAGGCTTTCCCCCTGGGGGCCGCCAACCGACATTGTTTGGTCGACGGCACCCTGAGCAGGCCACTCTGTGGGAGCGCACAGGTCGTTGGGAGGCTATTGGTGGCAGAAGGCAGTCTCGTAGATAACCCGGTCCTAATCCATGGAGCGCTTTGAAGGTGGTCACTAACACCTTGAATTGCACCCGGAAGGCTACCGGCAGCCAGTGCAGGCCACGCAGGATAGGTGTTATATGGGAGCAACATGGTGCTCCCTCTATTACCCGCGCAGCCGCATTCCGGACTAGCTGGAGCCTCCTGGTGCTCTTCAAGGGGAGCCCCATGTAGAGAGCATTGCAATAGTCCAGGCAAGAAGTAACGAGGGCGTGAGTGACCGTGCGTAAGGAGTCCCAGTCAAGGAAGGGGCGCAACTGGCGAATCAGGCGAACCTGATAAAATGCTCCCCAGCGACGGCTGTCAGATGTTCTTCTAGGGACAGCCGATCGTCCAGGAGAACGCCCAAGTTGCGCACCATTCCCCTGGGGGCCAAGACTTCACCCCCAACAGTCAGCGAAGGCGTAAGCTGACTGTACCAGGACGCCGGAACCCACAGCCACTCTGTCTTGGTAGGGTTGAGCTGGAGCCTGTTCCTCCCCATCCATACCCGCACGGCCTCAAGACACCAGGCCATCACCTCGACAGCTTCGTTGGGGTGGTTCAGGGTGGAAATGTACAGCTGAGTATCATCAGCGTACAGATGATAATCCACCCCGAAACCACGGATAACCTCACCCAGCGGCTTCATATAGATGTTGAACAGGAGAGGCGAGAGAACCGACCCCTGAGGCACCCCACAAGTGAGGCACCTAGAAGTTGATCTCTGCCCCCCTGCCAACACCGTCTGCGAACGGTCAGAGAGATAGGAGGAGAACCACTGATAAATGGTGCCTCCCTCCCCCAATCCCTCCAACTGCTGCAGCAGGATACCATGGTTGATGGTATCAAAAGCCGCCGAGAGATCTAAGAGGACGAGGACAGAGGAACATCCCCTGTCTTGAGCCCTCCAGAGGTCATCTACCACCAAACCCATCTCCGTTCTGTATCCAGGTGTGAAGCTGGACTGGAACGGATCTAGAAAGACAGATTCCTCCAGGTATTGGGGAAGCTGATATGCCACCACACTCTCAAGAACCTTCGCCAAAAAGCGAAGGTTGGAGACTGGACGATAGTTCACCAATACAGCTGGGTCCAGGGAAGGCTTCTTGAGGAGGGGCCTCACCACCGCCTCTTTCAAGGCGGTGGGGAAAATGCCCCCCAACAAAGAAGCGTTGGTAACTCCCAGGTAGTTGTTGTAACTCCCAGGTACTCGTTGGTAACAGCCTGTCCATGTCATCAGGAGTCACAGGATCAAACTCAGCCCAGGTAATATCCACAAGACTCGTCCCTGTCATCCCGCCCGAATCTATCCAATCAGCATCCAGTCCGTCCCGGATCCGAGCGATTTTTTCGGACAGATACTGTACAAAATCCTCAGCATGTCCCTGCAAGGGGTCCTCCCGAGCCTCCTGCAAAAGCAGGGAGTGGGTCACCCTAAACAGGGTAGTTGGGTGATTATCTGCCAATGCGATAAGAGCGGAGAAATAGTTATGTTTCGCCGTTCTTGTTGTCACTAGATAGGTCTGAATATGTGACCTAACTAGTGTTCGGTTGGATTCGGTGCAGCTGGACCTCCAGACACTTTCTAGGCGTCTTTTCTGACGCTTCATCTCTCTCAGCTCCTTGTTATACCAAGGAGCTGGTCAAGTTTGGCACCGGGTCAGTGGCTGCAAAGGCACGACGCGGTCCAAAGCCCCGGCGGCCGCCTCCTCCCAGGCGGCCACCAGTTCTTCGGCCGAGCGGTGGGCTAATTCCCCAGGCAACGGCCCAAGCTCCGTCAGAAACCTCTCTGGGTCCATCAGAGAGTCTGTTAGAATGGCCCAAACACTGGTACAATATGTGAAGCAGAACCCACAGATTATTGAAAATTATCTACTAAAAAGTCTAACTGACGCTGGAGTAGTCTATCCACCGGTGTACAATATATGTTATGTATACTGCAGTGGTCTGCATAGGAAATGAAATCTTTTCTCTGACATAACCCCCAGATACTAAAATATACAAAATAAGATATCAGAAAACATTTTGGAACAAAGTAGTTTACTAATGAAATCAAAACTGAACTGTCTGCTATTTGGAGAAAAAAGGGTGAAGCATTGGGGGGGGGGGGGCAGAATAATTTAGCAACTATTAACAGAGGTTATCCTTTCAGATTTTGTGGAAGACAATATTGTGCAAATGGAAGAAAGAAAGGATTCAACATTATTTAAATACCAACATTATCTAGAAGCGAATGTCCCATAGTCAGTGAAGAAACTGCAGCTGAGAGAAGCTTGTTGTCTTGCAGAAATATCCAATCCGAAACATAAACCCCAAATCAATGCTAAAATACTTAAAGAAAAGTAAAGGTCTGGGAATCTCTTTCATCATTGTAAAACTGAGTATTACTGAAAATCTGCAGGAGATCTCACACTTGCAAAAAAATAATAATAAATCACTAAATCAGAGATGAAAGAGTTCTGAAAGGAAGAGAGAGGGAGGAAAGTTTTTTGAAATCAAGATCAGAAAAACTCTTAACCAGATAGAGGAAACTTTTGGAATCTGTTATTTCTGCCAAAAGGGGACACTGAAATGATGCCCAAACCCCTGCACCTGCTATAATGTAGTTACTTTTCCTGTAATCTGTTTTTTTTTTAAAAAAACTTCACATTAATTATGCATTCAAATTTGTTAAACAATACTGTGTTAATATAGCTGTATCAACTTTTGCTTATTTGGGAATTCCTTGAAAGATGCATGTCATAGCCTTTTGCGAGTTCTCCAGATTTGACTTAAGTCCCAACACATCAGATACTGCTCGATTTTTTTTTCTTCTCTTAATTCAGCAAGCAGACACAAGCCTCTAGTTTCAGTCTGAGGCAGTATTTTTTCTCCTTCCTCTCTTGTTACATTTACTGATTGATTAGCCAATGAGAAATGGTTGTAAAGTCATAAAGCACAGTAAAATCAGTACAGACTTACTAATAAATGAATAAATTATATTTCTAAGCCAAGAACGTCTTTATCAATTAAAGTAGTTTCCTGCTCCTGGCAAGCTTCATCTTGTTATGTGTGTAGTTAGAGGGTTGTCTTTCTATTGAATACTACGGTATTATTTCTGTATTCCTATTCCTACTTCCTACTGGGGGTGCCGTGGCTCAGTGGTTAAAGACATTGAGCTTGTCCACTGGAAAGCTGACAACCTGGGTTCAAGACCTGAGCGCTGCGTGATGGGGTGAGTTCCCATTATTTGCCTCAGCTCCTGCCCACTTAGCAGTTTGAAAGCCTGCAAATGCAAATAGATAAATAAGTATCACTTTAGTGGGAAGGTAACAGCATTCTGTGCACATAGGCATATAGTCATGCTGGCCACCTGATCATGGAAATGTCTTCAGACAACGCTGGCTCTCTCGGCTAAGAAACTGAGATGAGCACCATCCCCTAGAGAGGGACATGACTAGACAGGAGAAACCTTTACCTACTTCTGTTTAGCGGGAAATTATGCTACATGACATTGTTTCCTTCTGTTTAAAAATTACATTCTCACTTCTGGTAGGGTATGACTCCCCTTCCACATCTTCCTCAGTTTCCTGCACACCATTTTTAGAATTGTTCCACAACGATTCCTCCTGTTCTTCAGGTGAACCCTGCTCCACTTCTAAGAATCTTAGCCCAACCTTTTTTTTTTAACTAACAACAGCCCTTCAGTAGCCAGTACTGTATAGATCTATCTTGTTTGTGCCAGACCTTATACCTCCATCTCCTTTCCCTTTCCCTTTCTAATGTTCCTTTTGTTTTTAAGGCTCCACCTTTCTTTTCCCTCTGCTACCCTAGCAGAAATACACACACTACTGACTACAAAGAACCAACAGTTGCATGTGGGTGCGTATGTGATAGGATGTTACAGAAACACTGGCAATTGCAGACTGCCATGATTCAACTTGAGCAAGATAAACTTTGCATGGAACTTAATTATTTAAGGGGATTAGGGCATTAATTCCCTTAAATTAATTAATTAATTAATTAATTAAATCAATTTATTATAATTAGTTAATTAATTAACTAATTAGGGCACTAGAGTCGGCAACGACTAGCACGTATGTGCGACAGGAACCTTTATCTTTACCTTAGGGCACTGGAGGCTAAAACATACAATGAATGGTTGCAAGTACTCAGCATGCCTAGTCTAGACCAGGGGAGATGTGATAGCAGTGTTCCAATACTTGAGGGGCTGCCACAGAGAGGAAGGGGGTCAAGCTATTTTCCAAAGCACCTGAAAGCCAGACAAGGAATAATGGATGGAAACTGATCAAGGAGAGATTCAACCTAGAAATAAGGAGAAATTTTCTGATGGCGAGAGCTTGCCTTCAGAAGTTGTGGGAACTTCATCACTGGAAGCTTTCAAGAAGAGACTGGACTGCCATTTGTCAGATTCCAGTGTAGGGATTTCTGTTTGGGCGGGGGGGTTGGACTAGAAGACCTACAAGGTCCCTTCCAACTCTGTTAATACGGGTTTAAGAGAGATCTAAAAAATCTGTTGTTAAATCCGTATAGTTTGAGATCAAAACTGATTAAAAATGAATCTAGCATGATGCAGTTCAGTAATTTTATCCAGTGTACACTGTACAGAATATTCCTACTCAGGTGTGAGGTAGATGTCATTTTTAAATAATGCTGTTTATTACTTCAAATGTGGTGAATTAACCCACTGAAAAATCCATTTCTCCATTCCTCAGATGGGAAATAGTACAGTTGTAACAAAAAGAGACCTCCATGCACATTTTTGTTACGTTCCACTGAGTGTTCTTTGGAGGAACAATAACTTTAAATTCCCAATTCTCTTTTTACCATTGTTTCTATGCTTAATGTCTATAGTAGCAAAAATTGTTTTCATTTCTTGATGCCTAGTTCAATCTTCTATTATAAAATTAAAGGTATTAAGAGGTATAAGCTGGAGGGAACATAAACTCCTGGTTTTCCTTCAGCTAAATATCAGTTAAAATGAGGATCTTCTTAACTTATAGTAGAATTGATTCTTAGCTGGGCAGTTATTTTGAGGAGCCACAACCAAGCCACCTTTGATTTTGAATAAATGATATGGGTGATGGAAGGATAATGAGATATGAAAATAGGTCTTGCTAACAATTCATGCAAATACCTACACAAACTTATTTTTTTTTTATTTTGCAATGGAAATCTTCTGGAATGTTTGATTCTGGAGTGGAGCTTTTTGGTTGAAGGCTAGTTCTGAAAAAGGAGGAGGAATCACTGCACGTGGCAACTGCTGTGAGTTAACGCACAGTAAATTGTTGGTTTTAATGTGATGAAAGAATGCCATCCGCACATTGAAGTTTGCTGTAGTTAGGCCATCTGCCCAGGACCAAGCCTGACTTAAGCCTGTTTTTTTAAGGCTAGTGTCCCTGATGATAGTGCAGTGAGAGTTAATCATCAATGAAGATGTAAGCAATTTTGCCCTTTCTGCTATATATGAAGAACATATTTTGCTGATATATCTCAAAAATGGTATTGGAAACAGGGCTACAAGCTTTTAAAATATCCAAATAATGCATTATTTCAGTCATATTTTGATGATAAAAATATGCCAAGCCATATTCAGGGGGAAGCCCCCTCCCCATGATATCCACCTGTGTTTCTCCTGAATGTGATATGGCAGATCACGTATTTAGGTTTAGAAAAGTATTCACTAAAGCTTGTACAGAATGCCTTCCAATGTTGAAATGACAGTGCTGTTGGCAAATCACCTTTGTTTACTCTATTAAAACAGATCTACTTTAAACTTTTCTTTTAAATTTGGTGTAGAAGTGAATTATGATCATTACAAATTATATTACAAAGTCACTGGGTGCCTTGGGTGAATTAAATTAGGCTGAAATATTCTCAAGTATTATGGCTATAAGCCTAAATTTTTGTTTTCAGCTCATTAGAAAAATAACTGTAATACATTTAAAGATCTACATATGAAATTTTAATATCCAGTGCATTTGAATAAGGAATAAGATATGCTTCTAGGAGACCCAGATCTTTCATGCGTTCACTACAGTCATTTTTTTTTCAAAAGTAACCTTCTTTTATTCATCAATCCATCAAGTGGCCCAATTTAACTATCTCCTTTGACATTTCACTTAGCAAAGTCCTTAACAATTTTGCCATGTTACTCTGAAATGTTTGTGAAGTGTGAAGAAAATATAGCACCTTTTCCCTTTGATTTCATTTCTTTGAAAGGCAGAGATTAGAGAGCTTGGTGCCATCACTTCCAACTATAAATAAAGCCTATCTCTATAAATCTATTGCATTGATTTTTTTTCTTGCAGAAATAGATCTGCACATGAAGACTGAGTTACTACGAGTAGAGTATTAGTCTTAAAGCTAGTATTGCTCTAACACAGCTTTCCTCAGTCTAAATGCCCTCCAGATCAATCACAAATCCCAGAATTCTTCTGCCAGTAACTTGACTGGGGATGGTTGCCCTATTATTAGAATAACCAACCCAAACGTGATTGATTTTCTGCTGTGCTACTGAATCTATTTGGCTTTTTGCAAATTACTTTTGTAATCCAGACAGCATGTCTGAGAATAAGTTCTATTTAAATTTTGAATAATATTTTCATACTTAACTTAAAAGAAAGAAATCCTGAATGGGGTAGCCTTTGATATCTTTCACAACTAGCCATGCTTGCTGGAGCAACAGGAATTTGAGTATAACAACAAAAAGTCAACAGATTTCCTGTGCTTTAGAAAATATGACTGTATTTGAAGAACACTAGTATCTACATGAATTTATAAGAAGTTGAAGCATACTGGTATGAATTACTTTTTTAAATTGATACAAGCTATTTAATACTTCAAATTAATGTGTGAGTCTCTTCAGATCTTGATTATTTGTCCTTGTTTTGTTCTTTGATCCTTGTCATGCAAACTATCTCTGTTTCTCCAAAGATAGAGCAAGGTTTTTCAAGCTGGGTTCCCTGACCACTAGGGTCCAATGGAAACTCGATGAAGTTTTGTGAGAGCAAGGAAAAAATGTCAGATGACTTTAATGCATGAATAAACTAATTATTACAAATGCATGCTTTGGCTCATTGCCAGTTTTCTAATCTCTAAAACTTTGCCTCTTGATCAAGGGAATCAGGTTTTTTTAAATTAACAGATTTTATGGCTGAAAAATAATCTGTGGTAGAATCTTAAATTTCAAGAGTCTGTACTAAATTCTCGTTGAGCTTGTGGGCTGCGAGTTGTACTTATTGGGAATTTGCAAATTTGGGGATGCTAGGGATGGTGCAGAAATCAAGCAAAAGATGGACAATATGGGCTTCCAGTTATCATAGAAGAGTATGGGTCAGGCAGGAGAGCAGTCCAAATGCCCTCTATATAATCTTCTCACCCTTCACTTTTCACCGTGAAACTTCAGAGGATTAGAAAGTTAGTCTCCCTTTTTAAGGCATTGTTTTGCCTTAACAGTGAAGGCTTAGGATACTTTCAAATGGATAGTATTGATCATTTTGAGCTCGGACCGCTTTCAGATTGGTCAGAACAGCTTTGAGACAATTTTTCTTCAAGCCCAAGCAGGGTGTTTTGAACTCAGATATTTTGAATTTGAAACCCTTTGAGCACATATCAGCAATAATCACTCTTACTTGCTTTATGATATGGTTCTGATTCTGAACATAACTCATTACTCATTCTGAAAAGTCTTGAGTCAAACTTCAGGTAAAACTATTTTAAGATGTATGAGCAGTGGAAATGTCTTCTTGTATTATACTAGAGTGACACTTCAGAATGCTGAAGTTTAGTGAGGATGCGAAAGTTTTGTTTTAAATCTAACTGTATTCATCTTACTATCATCAAACAAATGCTTCTTTTGTTTTGCTGTTCATAAAGAAACCCCACATGAATGTCACTGTCTTGAAAGAAAAAAAACAGCTTTGAGTCTTCTCTTCTTTAGGGCCAAGTTACCCGTGCACAGGAGGCTGAAGAAAATTACATTATCAAGCGGGAGCTGGCAGTTGTGAAGCAACAATGCTGCTCTGCCACAGAGAATTTGCAGAAGGCGCGAAGCACCATTCAGCAACTTCAGGACCAACAAGTAACTATAAGAATGGAAGATACACGAAGTGAAAGGGGATGTATGATGAAGGGGGGTACATAGAGGTGAAATTACATGCAAGTGCCCAGTTGGTTAAACCACAGGCTTTTAAAATTCATGTGACTTGTATTGTGGGGGACGCCTGGAACGGACAAGTCTAGAGATTACCATTCCCATGACAATTTGTTAGAACAGGCTATATACAAAGCTATATATTTTACTGGGGTGATTTTGTCAGGTTTTTTTCTTGAGATCAGTCACACCAATGCAGGGCTTTCTTTTGCTCTTTTCCCAGTATTAGATTTAGAGAAGATTGTATCTACTCCGAGTCTTGCTTGAATAGCTGTCCTACTTTAGTCTTTTCCTTAACCTGGTGCATCTGAATGTGTCAAAAATAAACTCCTAACCCCAGCTTTTATGCCCATTAGAGATCTTGGCTGCTAAGATGACTTATCGTATGAAACATCCCAAGAGCACCAAATTGAGGAAGCCCCATCTAGAAAAAGAATTACACCTGGTTATTCCTAATAATTATAACCTATGATTGAAGACCAAATTTGAGAGTTCTATGCATAAGTCTCCTGAAATGAAAAAAGGGACAACTGAACTGTAATTCACAAGGAGGCCATGGTTTTTATAGAGCAGAGTAATTTTATCCTCTTTTTCCATGGACTATAATTTTATTTGCAGTCAGTCATCCTCCCTGCACTGCTTTTTTCTTTCAAAAAGATACAGCAACTAAAAAAGAGTAGTTTGTTTAGAAGAACGGCTTTCAGGAAAAGCCTTAAGCGTCTCTTTTCTTTGCTCTCTTTATTGGCATCCCTTTAAAATAACCCATTCAGAGTATTTATAAGTTACCTACCTTTCAATTTATGCATTTCTGGCTTCTAATTGTAGAAATTAGAGTTGGTTACAATTAAAATTATAGGAATGTTAGCACTCATTCATTCCTGGTTTCCATTGATTCACTAACATTTCTTTTACTCTGTAGGGAAATCCCCGCTACTCTGAGGAATTTGTGAGCCACCTAGAAACAGAACTGGAGCAATCCCGCTTGAGGGAATCTGAGACTCTGGGTGCTCTTAAAGAGATGCAGGATAAAGTTCTGGACATGGAAAAGGTATCTTTTCTTCCAAAGACTGATACAGAAGCACACAAGTGTTAGAAAATAACTATGGCAGGATTCCAGATAGCAGTATTTGAATTAGCTAAAGTTTAAGAATAGATGCTTTGATAGAGTCTTCTCTGCATCGTGAATTTTGATGAAGATTGCAGCAAAAGCTTAGATTTATTCGTTCCAGCAAGTAAAAGTTGCAGGACTGCTTTTTCCTTCCCCCCTGTTCTATTAGGACAGGGCTGTCAAACTCGTGGCCTGCAGGCCAGATGCGTCAAATGCCGGCCACACCTGGTTTAGCCAAGGGGGGAAAAGTCCCGATATGTCATGTGACGCCACCATATTAACGCAAATTTGACACCCCTGTATTAGAAGTATCCCCTTTTATTCTTTGTGGTAACATATTTACCTGTAACAAATAACAATTTTGAAGACATGTATAATTTTGTGTTGGGAAAGCAAACAAAGGCAGCCTCTGTGTGCAGATCATAGGTCCTTTGGTAGAATGTCTAGAACCATCTTCAACCATTCAGTGCTACTGGACAGTTCTGGGGCCTAAAGCAGCAACACTGCTGGGTGGAAATATGAAGAAGGAGGGACAGATGTGCTTGAGTTGCATAGGGAGACCTAACAGGCCAGAGGTTCTTCTGTCTCTGCAGTGGCATACCTAAAGAGGTATATAGTGTTAATACTAAATCATCTCCTTTTCAGAAAAACAGTTTGCTTCCAGATGAAAACAATGTAGCCCGTCTACAGGAAGAACTGAAGGCTATGAAGTTGCGGGAGTCTGAGGCAATGAAATCCTTCAGAGAGCTGCAACAGCAAGTGAAGGAGCTCAATGACAATTGGCAGGTATGCTGTAGTTGAAGGATGCTATATACCTGATAACACCTCCCTTGTTGGGCCTTGTTGCCCAGGTTCATGGTTTTAATGAAAATCTTTGTATAGAAGGCTCTTGGATCTTTAGCAGTTAATAAGTAGTATTTTTGGGATTGTAAATGTTTAGATAACCACTAGATGGCAATAAGTGACTAGAAATTCTTGTATCTCCCTGCTACCATCTACTGGCCATCAGGGTTTTATAGCCTAGATTTGGGAGTTCCAGGAGTTTATAAAATATGATTTGATGCATAAATCACTTTAAGGAACAAGATCCTAAATATTTGATAAAGCAGCAATGTGTTTATGGTTACAGGTGAGAGAACCTGGTATAGCACATAATTTTTTATGTTATGGATTGTTCCCAATTTCTTCCTATAGGATTGAAAAAGTCTCTCTCAGATCTTGGAGCAAAATGGGTTGTCACTGTACATGGTGGATCAACAAATATTAAGCATGTGTTGAGGAAACTGGTACCTTGGAACCCCTGGATCCCATATACCTGTGCCTAGATTTGCAGATAATTGTTTGGCTGCCTTTGCTTTAGGCCCATCTGAGCAGGACCGGAGGGCGGTGGAAGGACTCTCCACGAAAGAACACAATAAATGATCTCCAAGATGAACTGATGAATCTCCGTCTGCGTGAGACACAGGCTCAGGGTGAGGTCCGGGAGTTGCGTCAAAGAGTGGTAGAGCTTGAAACCCAGGTGAGGATATGACAATTGTGGTACTTCTCCCAATTAAGAGTATTTCTGAGTCTAGACAGTTATGGCTAGACTTTATAAGATCTTTCTAGCTCTAATTTCTTTCTTTCTAACTATATCATAGCTATAGCAATCCTTCCTTTTTTTAAAAACGTGCAGTTTTATATTGAATGTGGAACTGCAAAGTTTTTCACGCATAAGGAATTATCTATACGTATCTATATGAGTGTGCACACACATTGGGCAACAAATTCAATAATGTAGTTATTTATTTGAGCTTTATCATGCCTTTATTGCTTTATAAGTAACTCAAGGCAGCAAACATACAAAATATTCCTTTCTCCGCCTATTTTCCCAATAACAGTAACCCTGGGGGGGGAGAGGTTGGGCTGAAAGGGTGTAACTGGCCCAGCCAGCTTTCATGGCTAAGGTGGAACTAGAACTCACAGTTTCCTGCTTTCCAGGCCAGCTTAACCATTACACCAAAGTGGCTCAATGGGTTTCAAGGGTATCAACGGCCCCTAATTCTCCTTTTCTAGGATCAGATTCACAGCAACCTCCTCAATCGGATGGAACAGGAGTGTTCTGGGCTGCATGAAAAGGTGCAGTATCTCACCGCCCAAAACAAAGGGTTGCAGACTCAGTTGAGTGAGACCAAGCGCAAGCATGCTGAATCTGAGTGCAAGGTGAGTTTGCCCTTTCAACCAGAGGTGGGTTTCAGCAGGTTCTGACCAGTTCTGGAGAACCGGTAGTAAAAGTTCTGAGTGGCCCCGCCCCCACCTATTCTCTGCCTCCCGAGTCCCAGCTGATCGGGAGGAAATGGGGATTTTGCAGTAACCTTCTCCTGGAGTGGGGCGGGAATGGAGATTTTACAGTATCCTTCCTCTGCCACACCCACCAAGCCATGCCCACCAAGCCACACCACAAGAACCGGTAGTAAAAAAATTTGAAACCCACCACTGCTTTCAATAGTACCAAGGCATGTGGCTTTCCCACAGAAAACGAGTCAGGCTTGCTCAGTTGCTTCTCAAAGGTAAGGAGCTCCAAACAGATTTCTGAACTGTAAAACTAAGCTTGTTTTTAGCTTTGGGATGTTGGAATTACCTGGCACTAGTGCACACAGTATGCAAACCTTCTTACTGTCAAAATGACCCAAATCATGACTTTCAGATAGTGAAATTTGTGACTCGGCATGGGTTTAAATGGTATCTGTAGCTGCCACGAGGAATTCTAGGAATTCAGACTTTTTTTCTGTTCTGCATGTCATGCAGATTTCAATCTGATGGGTTTCTACCATTGGTTTGTATTCTCTCTTACAGAGCAAAGAAGAAGTTATGGCTGTTCGTCTGAGAGAAGCTGATAGCATGGCTGCTGTTGCAGAGATGCGGCAGAGGGTTGCTGAACTGGAAATTCAGGTTCGGGGAGAGTAACCAGCGGGTGTCCTTTTCAGCCACAAGTGAAACAAGGGCCAACAGCGAGTCGCATCTGAAAAGAAAAAGCAAATGCTCTTGCACTAAGCTAGTGAATGATCTCCTGAACTAACTTCTCTGTGTATCCGTTGAAAGGTCTGATAATAATATATATAGACTAGAGAAAAGACTGAGAAGTATCAGATACCTGAAGAGTTATCCCACAATGGTTGTTTTCCTTTGCCAGAGTTCTTCAAACTCATTGGCTGAAAAATAATCTCCCATATTGCCCCAGTGCACGACTGTCAAACTTGTGGCATCACATTGTTGTCACGTGACGTTTCGCAACGTATTTTCCCTTCTCAGAGCTGGGGTGGGCATGGCCTGTGTGTTACACATTTGGCCCACAGGCCACCAGTTTGATACCCCTGCTCTAGTGGATCCTGCACTGGGAAGCAGAAAAAATAGTGGACTAGATGGTCTCTAAAATCCCTTCAACAATAGTTTAGTTATTTATGCAGGTTGTGAAATAATATATGGGCTGGGCTAAGGTCTGAAGCACTTGTGCCCTCTTCTCCAACCAATTATCATTTTTATCCCTCTCTTTTAACATGCAGAGAGAAGAAGGAATGATCCAAGGTGAACTCAACAATTCTGATGCCTCGCAATACATCCGTGAACTCAAGGAGCAGATTGATGAACTCAAGGCAGAGGTAAGCCCAACCTAGTGGGAGAAAACCACGGAGGAGTTTCAGATATACTGTGTTATTATCCTTTAGTAAATCACAGCTATTGTTTCTACACGAAATACAGGCGCTATGAGCAATGCAACTATGAATTCTCTCTCTCTCTCTCTCTCTCTCTCTCTCTCTCCCTCCCTCCCTCCCTCCCTATGTTTTCTGAGGTTTTCGCGGGTGTTTGTATGTAGGTCTTTGGTTATTCGGGTTTTCTCCCGCGTAAAATTGGAAGTGTCTTGGCGACGTTTCGACGAAGTCTCATTCGTCATCTTCAGGCTTCAGCTTCATGCTTCTGGGAGCAATGTGTGATTGCAGCTGTTTCTTCCTTTTTAACTGCTAGTGGGGGTTTGAACTGATTGGGTGGGAGCTTGGCTGTGCTCTGATTGGATGGGGGTTTTTTGTGCCCAGCCAATCAGAGCACAAAAAAAAACCCCATCCAATCAGAGCACAGCCAAGATCCCACCCAATCAGTTCAAACCCCCACTAGCAGTTAAAAAGGAAGAAACAGCTGCAATCACACATTGCTCCCAGAAGCACGAAGCTGAAGCCTGAAGATGACGAATGAGACTTCGTCGAAATGTCGCCAAGACACTTCCAATTTTACGCGGGAGAAAACCCGAATAACCAAAGACCTATATATATATATTATATATATATATTATAAATATATATTATATTTATATATATATGTAAATCAAATAGTATCAGTTTGAACTATATTAGTACAGTAGCAGCCAGACTTTGTCAAGTACAGATCAGTTTTCTATTGAAAAAGAAACCCCACATAAACAAACCCCTTCTTTCACTTGTGGCTGAAAATGTCATGTTAGAAGACACAAAGTTCAAAGGCCCCATGTCATGTGATTTAAACATCTGTTTTCTGACTTAAGAATGCATCTCTTTAGGTTTGTAAAATAATTTAGAGAGAAATGAAGTAGGTTGCTACTGTTGCCATTTTATGCTTGAGGTGCCTTGCCAATCCAAGGAAAAAGAGGATATCTCTATACAACCTCACACTTCTAGTAAATCTTAAGCCAAGGCATAGCTTCTGTTACATCATAGCAGGAATTTTCCTTATTTTTTCCTAAATCCAAGCTATTCCAGAGCTTAAGCGGGTTTCGTAGTGCTGAATGCCAAGCCATCGTGGCTGCCCCAGTGTCTTCTCTTTCTCTCTCCTGCAGATTCGGCTAATGAAAGGACAGAAGCCTTTTGAGGACTCTATGGGTTTTGATGGTATACATATTGTGAGTCATCTGGCAGTGGACGATGACTCACTACATTCTTCAGATGAGGAATTGCTGACCAGCCCTATGGTAGTGGGTGCCCTGCAGGATGTTTTGTATCCACTGTCTCCTCACAACACACACTTTCTGCATGGGGCTGAAAGCTCTGGTAAGGAGAGTGATGGCACCACAGATAGCGACCCAGATGACCCTACCTCTGCCACTGAGGCCAACGGTGAGATCATCTTTGCAGAGGCCCTGGGCAAATGAGGAGTGATGCTGCCGTCCCAGCTCAGTCAGTTGAGCCACTGGCCATGTTGTACTGAGACGTCAGGGATCAGATGTAACTGAGTCTTCGGCCCATTGAGTGTCCTGGCTCAGATGCAGCATGGAGTGCCCCACATGAACAGTACGGATTGTTATCAGCACTGCCTTTTTTTCAGCTTTGCCACTGGGAGTTAAAATCCAAATCCAGGTATTGGCCTCATCCACGTCCTGCTTTCCACACTTTTTTTTTTCCTTCTCTACACAAAGATTTGCACAGATGAGGACTGTGAAGGGGCAGCAGAAGCAATCAATCCACTGATCACTAAAATGCAGCCCAGCTGTGTTCCGTCTCTGTCTCCTTGCTGTGCTTGGAGAAGGGAAAGGGGTTGGTCTTCCCTTTATTTATATTTGTCTCCTAGCATGCTGCTCTGCATCCAGAGGAGAAAACGGAGTGCCTGCATACTTGTTTGTAATTTTCCACCCTGGAAAAGGACAGGAAGGAGAAATGAGCTTCTGAAGAGGTTATTTGTTCTGGTGAGGGAGATAATATTTTTGTTGCTGTTTATTATTTATTTTTAGAGTGCAATTAGTAGTCCAGATCTTTGAAAAGTTCAATGGTTTTGAGGGCTTTTATATGGAGGAGCCAAAATTGTTTCTGTACGTGATCATACAACATTTTCTATTTAATTAAAAGGGATATGCTTTACTAACTCCACTTTTATATCATATTTTCAAACTCTGATTTTTGCAGCATTATGGCTCAGTGCCTAATTGGCTCGGATAGGAAGACAGTCCATCAGTGCACGTGTACATGCGTGCACATATACAAACCTATGTAATTTGGAGGGGGGACATATGTTAGTAAGCTGCTACTTGATTCATGAGATCAGTATTAATTGCTAAACTATCAGGCAGCTGAGAATTCGACAAAGTTACTATGTGGCAAGAGACGAATCCTGTGAAATGTCTAGATAGCTGATTCTGCCAAGATAATAAAAATGAAGGCCCTTCAGGGCTCAAATTTGAATTACACATCAAGTAAAAATGAATTTCCTAATATGTTTGCCTCCAAACATTATTAGGGTCGGGATAGCAAGGGAGAACCCACAGGAAAGTTATGCTTAACCCTTGTGCGTTTACTGATTTATTTATTTATTTATTTATTTTATTTAATTTTTTATACCGCCCTTCTCCCGAAGGACTCAGGGCGGTGTACAGGCATAATAAAAACCAGCAATACAATATACAAATTTAAAATCCCATTTAAAAAACTTATTTAAATTAGCCCAATGATTAAAATTTACTCTACTAAAACCCCATATAAAATTAATAAATTTAAAATTTAAAATCCCAATTTAAGCCAGCCCCGCGCGGATAAAAAGGTGAGTCTTGAGTTCGCGACGAAATGTCCGAAGGTCAGGAATTTGGCGTAAGCCGGGAAGCTCGTTCCAGAGTGTGGGAGCCCCACAGAGAAGGCCCTTCCTGGGGCCGCCAGCCGACATTGTTTGGCGGACGGCACCCTGAGAAGTCCCACTCTGTGGGAGCGTACGGGTCGGTGGGAGGCGTATGGTAACAGCAGGCGGTCCCGTAAGTACCCAGGTCCTAAGCCATGGGCGCTTTAAAGGTCGTAACCAACACCTTAAAGTGCACCCGAAGGCCACAGGCAGCCAGTGCAGTCTGCGCAGGAGGCGGTGTTACATGGGAGCTACGTGTAGCTCCTCTATCACCCGCAGCTGCATTCTGGACTAACTGAAGCCTCCGAGCGCACTTCAGGGGAGCCCCATGTAGAGAGCATTACAGTAATCCAAGCGAGAGGTAGCAGGCGCATGAGTGACCGTGCATAAGGCATCCCGATCAAGGAAGGCGCAACTGCGGACCAGGCGAACCTGGTGGAAGGCCCTCCTGGAGACGGCCGTCAAATGATCTTCAAGCGACAGCCGATCATCCAGAAGGACACCCAAGTTGCGCACCCTATCCTTTGGGGCCAGTAACTCGCCACCAACAGCCAGCCGCGGCTGCAGCTGACTGAATCGGGGTGCCGGCATCCACAGCCACTCCCTCTTGGGGGGATTAAGCTTGGGCCTGGTTCTCCCCATCCAGACCCGTACAGCCTCCAAACACCGGGACAGCACTTCAACAGCTTCATTGGGGTGGTCCGGGGTGGAAAGGTACAGCTGAGTGTCATCAGCGTACTGCTGGTATCTCACCCCGAAACCACTGATGATCTCACCCAGCGGCTTCATGTAGATGTTGAACAGCAGGGGCGAGAGAATCGACCCTGAGGACCCCACAAGTGAGGCCCTCGCGGTCGACCTCTGCCCCCTGTCAACACCGTCTGCGACCGGTCGGAGAGATAGGAGGAGAACCACCGATATCGGTGCCTCCACTCCCAATCCTCCAACCGGCGCAGCAGGATACCATGATCGATGGTATCGAGCGCCGCTGAGAGGTCTAATAGGACCAGGGCAGAGGAATATCCCTGTCCCTGGCCCTCCAGAGATCATCCACCAATGCGACCAAAGCTGTCTCCGTGCTGTATCCGGGTCGGAAGCCGGACTGGAGCAGGTCTAGATAGACATCTTCATCCAGGTGTTGGGGCAGCTGTCGCGCCACGGCACTCTCTACAACCTTCGCAACAAAGCGAAGGTTGGAACTGGGCGATAATTAGCCAAAATAGCTGGGTCCAAAGAGGGCTTCTTAAGGAGGGTCTCACCACCGCCTCTTTCAAGGCGGCAGGAAAACCCCATCCAACAAAGCGTTGATAATCCTCTGGAGCCAGCCTCGTGTCACCGCCTGAGTGGCCAGTACCAGCCAGGAAGGGCACGGGTCCAGTAAACATGTCGTGCCGTGAAGCCTCCCCAACAACCTGTCCACGTCCTCGGGAGCCACAGGGTCAAACTCATCCCAAATGTGCTCAACAAGACGTGCCTCCTCTCCCTCGCTTGGATCATCCCAAATTCGGTCCAGACCGTCCCTCAGCTGAGCGATTTTATCGTATAGATAACCACTAAACTCCTCGGCTCGTCCCTGCAAAGGGTCATCCCGCACCTCCTGATGTAGGAGAGTGGGTCACCCGAAACAGGGCGGCCGGGCGGTTATCTGCCGGCGCAATGAGGGTGGGCGTAGGGCGCCTCGCTTCCCTCATTGCCACTAGGTAGGTCCTAGTATAGGTCCTAACTAGTGTCCGATCAACCGGGCGACTGGACCTCCAGGTGCTCTCTAGGCGTCTTCTCCGGCGTTTCATCTCCCTCAGCCCCTCGGAGAACCAAGGGGCCGGACGAGATCTCGCCGGGTCAGAGGCCGCAAAGGCGCGACACGGTCCAGGGCCCGGCGCGGCCTGCTCCCAGGCCACGACCAGTTCCTCAGTCGTGCCGTGGGCCAGATCCTCAGGAAATGGCCCAAGCTCCGTCTGGAACCTCTCAGGGTCCATCAGGCGCCTGGGGCGGAACCACCGTATAGGTTCCGTCTCCCTGCGGTGGTGAATAGCGGTTCGGAAGTCTAGGCGAAGGAGAAAATGATCCGACCATGACATTGGTTCTGTTACTAAATCATCTAATACCAGATCATTTAACCACTGTCCAGAGATAAAAATCATATCTAGCATGCCTCCCCCTGTGTGCGTAGGGCCATCATTTACTCGAATCAGGTCCAAGGCCGTCATGGAAGCCTGGAACTCCCGAGCTGCCGTTGATGACAGGCCAACAGATGGCAAGTTGAAATCCCCCATAACTATAAGTTTGGGGGTCTCACCCGCCACAGCAGCCAGTACCTCCAACAGCTCGGGCAGGGCTGTGGTCACGCAGCAAGGAGCCAGGTACGCGATCACCAAGCCCAACTGATTCCTATAGCCCCAGCGCACACAGAGGGATTCGCAGCCAGCAATCTGAGGAACAGTGGTCTCCCTCGGCTCTAGATCTTCCTTAATAACAACCGCCACCCCCCCACCCCTACCTTGGACTCTCGGCTGATGAAATGCTCGGAAGCCTGGAGGGCACATCTCAACAAGGGGGACCCCCCCCTCAGGGCCCAACCAGGTCTCCGTAATGCCCATGAGGTCCGCGGACCTCCCCTGAATAAGGTCACAAATCAGGGGAGCCTTATTAACCACGGACCGGGCATTACATAACATCAGCCGAAGGTCCAAGCTCTGAGGATCATGGCCACCCGGGGAACGGGTAGGGACTGAGGGGCCGGAGCACGTGATCGCTCTCAAACTTCGAGCACGTGCCCCCATAACTCGATACGGCCCCTCCCCCCCGCCATATCTGCCTCTCCCACTTACCGTACAATGATGATTCTGTGCAAATGCTCCTTGGTTCCATTAAGCATTGGATTGTATAAAATGTATTCTGCTCCAAGGAGCAATTCTTTGCAGAAACAAGCCTCCTCTTGAAGTGTGTTTTTGTGGGGGGAGGTTGGGGGCAAGGCAAGGCAGAGGAGAAAAGAACATGTTTTCTTAACAGAATTAGCTTCTAACAGCGAAAGGATTGCTGACAGCCCACTTAATGACAGTTGGCAAAGAAAGAACCCATAATTTATGCAGGGATTCTGATGAAGAAGGGTTTGAATAAAACTGTAAAGTGATGCGTATTTCAGTTGGAAATACTACAGTCATTGCAATGCTATTTGTAATTCAGTTCATACTCAGTTTGCTGCAAAAAAGCTTGTTTTTCACAAAGGTAGGTGGGATGGGCATCAGTAGTTGAGAACATCAGTGGAGTATTACTTAGGAGCACTGCATGTTTTTTGAGGCTACAAATGCTGCCGTTGAGACCGCCCCTTCATTTTTGAAGTATAGAACTGAAAATGGTAGTTTAATTTTGTCCCCTTTCCTTAACAGAGTCCATGTTTAAGAGTATTAAAACTACTGTGCCATAGCAGGATTTTGGGGGATTGGTGTAGTACTCAGACATCACTGCAAGTAACAGTCCAGACTCTACCCCAAAACCCCACCCCCCAAAAAAAAAGTTAGGGCAGGGCAGAAAATGCCTTTGAAAGATATGCAGCACTGTTTCTTCCCAGTTAAATTAAGAAGTTGTGCGGGTTTTGAAATACTTAGCATTGCAAGGTATCTGAATAAAGGTATTGTTGCCACTGATGATGTTGCAGCTGAAAATAAAGCTCACCTAACACTAGAAGATGGAAAGGGTTTCACAGAAGGTCTAAGAAAAAGACTGGGCAAGTGCAGAACGTGGAAGATGTGAGGCTTTGACCCTGGCAAGAAGGTAGGCGATGTTGTTAAACAAGATCTCTGGTTGCGGATGGCCATCGACTAACAGGTTTTTTGGAATTGGGGAATGAAATATTCCGCCTCTCAGGGAAGGGGGCCATTTCTTGCTACGGATGTGTTTTCTTCATCCTCGGCTCAATTTTCTTTCCTTTCTCATCTGTAGTGAACCAATCTGCCTTTTAAGTTTACCTAAAATTGTAAAGCTTGCAACTTTATTAATAACCGACCATGTTCTGTATCAGACACATAGGCCTCTCTTTTGGATGCCATTGTCCCATCCTGTTTAAGCAGGATGCATTGAACTTACTTAGATTCTAACTTTCCTAACTTTGGACGACATATTGTAAATTATACTAAAGAGGTACCTTTCTTCCCCACTCTTATCCTGGGCTTAAATGAACCTAAAAACAATGTGTTTTAGGGAACTGGGTGTAATTAAAATTAGAAGAAGGGGAAACTGGTCTGTATTTCCAAGGTCCTATTTTATTTAGCTTTTGATCATAGAAACCACATCATTTTAATAATAGTGGAGCCAAATTGAGGGAATGGTACTTTCTATTAACAAAAGGTACATTTCCTATCCTAGACTAAATTCTGTGAATCTACTTTGGTTATTTAAGGAGTGTACTGCTTAGCATCTGTGAAATTGCCAGCGTACACGGTTAAAAACAATGCCTTTGTTTTTAATGAGCAAGAGTAAGAGTGTGAATGCTCTTGTTGTTCTGTATTGTTGTAAATTAATTTTATGTAACAGGTCAAAATCTCATTATGAATGCCTGTAAAATGTTTTCTTAGTCTTTACCTCAAATTGTTAAACACTACTGTTAAAAGACATAAGATTTTTTTTTTCGTTACATTCATTTTTTTATTATTTTCTTAAGAAAATATAATGAAGAAAGGCATCTAATCCCTGTGGGATTTGTTTCCCCCAAAATAGTTTATTATTCTGTTGGGATACATTGTCCTTTCTGTATTTCTCCTCCTCACATGCAAACACACTTTTGTATTGTGAAGAGAGAATTTTTAAACGGTACCAAAATTAAGCTTGATCAGAATGACTTTGCAACAGATTTCAATAAAGCAAGAGCTTTGGGTTATAAAAACGTATGTTCAGGCAAAATAATGATAGAAAGGAAGGAATAATAATAATAATAATCTGAGATGGTAGCCCAGATTAAGAATTTTATTTAATCAGGATAGACAATAGGAGATCGCGTTTTGGATTGTGAATAATCTGGTGCCAAATGCATTTGATTATGCAAATTGCTTAAGCAGATTTGATATTGACATGAGGAAAAAAAAAAGACAACTTCTCTCTTTGGCTATGAAATTATTGCCTAGAGAATCCTGAGGAGCCATTGTTTTGAAGAACATGTTTTCTTAGTCTTTACCTCAAATTGTTAAACACTACTGTTAAAAGACATAAGATTTTTTTTCGTTACATTCATTTTTTATTATTTTCTTAAGAAAATATAATG